>NC_068359.1:18071891-18276891 GCF_020536995.1 Dreissena polymorpha | reverse complement strand
AGGATTGCTTTCAACATATTTAAATTCATTTGAAAAATCTGCAATTAATTTAACATGGTGTTTGTATGTCTAAAAATCGCGTGAGTAGTGGGCCACATACATGACTCTGCTTGCATATCTAACACAATCCAAATCTAATTGTTTCAAATTACACCAGGAGATTTTAACTTATGTGTAATCTGATCCAGATATATTTCAAAAACAAATTATCATGCCTGTTTATCAAGTTATGGTACTGCCTTTGGATACAGAATATGGAAACAAAACACAGAATCAGCTTGTTATTAAACAATTAATTAAAAACACGTCAAACATTAGAGTTGATGAGATGTTTAGTATGATTGTTGTTCGTCCCACGGAGCTCCATTCGGCGTTCAATTACATACCAGTAGTGTTAAATGCATGTTAGTATTCACCGTTCAGCTAATGGAGAGGTTGACATTAACAAATAAGTTAAAGATTCTGTCTCTTTTATGGTTACACACATAGAAACCTTTTTTTTACATTTTTATAGCCTTAGTTTATAAAATAAATTATAGTTAAATGAAATTTTCATATAGTTTGTCAGTTGTTTGTTTTCATGAGTGATTAAGTGTATTCAATTAAGTGTGTGTATGCTTAACAAATTTAATTAAAAGAACATCACCATGCATTTTTTTTAATTCTAGCCTATAATTATAATTTTCGGACAACTCAAAATGTAAAAATTATTTCCCGATATAACGCCCTATAAATAATGGGAATTTTTCATTTGTAAGAAATAATTTAACCACACAAAGAGGCAAACGTTCCCTCGCGTCTTTCAAAGTGTCGATCAAGTGAAATATATCGTAAAAGGTAAAACATATAAAAACGATGCTGTGAAGTTTCAACTTTACCGTGCTCATGCTTTTTATTTATACAAAACATCAACGTAATGTATTCTTCTTCAAAATAAACGGCAGCCATGGTCATAAAATATATACTAGACGTATGCTTTACACGTATAGAAATTATGATGCTGATATTTTTACTTTATCATTTTCATTTCTCTTTAAATACATTCAATTTGGAAAAAAAATTATGTCAAAAGTCGTTTCATAAAATAGCATTCCAGATGGTTTGTGTACATGGTATGCTGATGGCCACTCTATAAAGGTCACGTTTGGGTCAATTGACAATTTGCAAGTTTTTTCATCGAGATTCAAAATTAATGACATGTCTACGTTTATTCAATCAAAATTCCTTCGTATCATTTTAAAAAACCACTTTAAGTGAACTTCACAATCGAACCTGGTCTATAACATGTTGCTGATAAAACGCTTGATTTTGTTAAGTATTGTAAACGCGCATATATCCGTGTATAATATTGTAATACGTGCGGTTAGATTACCAGGTGCTATTTATATCATGATTTAGTGTTGTTAATCTCCTTAAAATGTGAATTTGAAATTATACCAGCATGTTGTGCATTTTTTAAATATACCTGACTTATAGACGTTAATAATCTTTTTAAGATATTGATAATGAATTATATAACCCTTTCCAAACATAGGGAATCAATGACACTCAAAACCAAGAAATTCCATGCGCAGAGTTATTAACCCCGGCTATTTCAACGTACTTGTTTTAAGGATCGGCTCGCTTGGCACCCTTGTATTCGCCGTGACCTGGCGCACGAGGTAGGTGAGGTGCGGATTCAGAACATTACCCGTCCAGTTTGCACACAATACTGTCACCCAATCTCTCGCGGAAACAGCTAAAAATACCATGTGTAGCTTATTTAAAATAAGTGTTGAAAATAAGATGCTATCAATGGACAACGTTGAGTATTGTTGAAACATTATATCATAATTAACATAAATTTAGTTAACATTGTATTAAATGTAAAAGTTATATAAGAAACAAGTAAAGTGTTTTTGAACACAACTAGCTGATGATGTTTTTCCCAGAACATATTCAAAAGAATTTGCAAAGCTCTAAAGGTGAATCTTTCATGTGCTAAAGATACAATATCTGATCATTTGTGTAGCAATGCTTTTGCTTTATATTATTTAATGTATATTGAATGCAGTCTTTCCTGAATACTTTTTCGTAAACGTTAGCGTAATAAATCCAACAAATGGAAAAGCCACTTGTTTAGATTTAAGGAAATTCCTCAATATTCCATATGATGCTTTGTGATGACGGATCCTATCAGTTTGATTAAGTGTGATTATGGTCAAGAGGCAGGATGCTGGTTTAGTAATCTAAATGTCACTGGTTTGAATCCCGCTCAGGAACACGGAATTTTCCTGAGCAAAACATTAACCATACGCTTTCTCCTCTCCACCGAGGAGTATGAATGGATTCCTATGAGGGAAATACGCCTGTGGCTGCATACTGCACCGAAAAAATATATATCTCAGTCATCGGGAGAAAAATGTCAAAGTATGTTTAAGATTAGTAAAGTATAATTATCCGACTATATACATTTTACATTGTATCATACTATAGTTGATCATATACTGTAGTGACTGATTAAGGTTTAGGATTTACCGGTCGAAATGTCCAAAATACAGTTCCCATTCCTTGGTAGAGTGTTGATTTTCCTGATGTATGATGCTGTTGTGCTTGCATACCCTCCTCCCGACACTGTCAGACTGATCTTGTAAACCGCTCCTTCAGACAAAACGTCGTCAATTCGCAATCCGCGAAAGGTGTAGCCTGTGTAAAATACAATCTATTTATACAAATGCATTGGTTATTGGTGAATATAAATATAAATTCTAACAGTTTTTGAATCATACCAACTTGCATGCTAAATCGGTGCAAGACACGTGGGTATAATTTAACATAGTGCAAAACAGTCCGTGATTTCACATACTTCTATAATGCGACTATACGGCCTAAAGGCAGGAAATGCTCTAACAGACATTGGTTTGACTCCAGCAGTCTTTTATAGTATAATTAAAAAATGTACAGTTCTGTGGGAGGTAGTCCCAAAGGTAAAACCATAAAGCAGGATAATAAAGAAGTAGAAAACTTCGCAATGTCAGTTTTTCAAAGGTAAACATTATTGATAACAATAGTAACTTGTGACTTTGATATTATCATTTTCTGTTATTATATTTTTTATTTGATGCATTACTAAGGTTAACAGTTACATCACATCTTTTTAAACGATACTGTAATTCTTATTTAAAATTAAAAATTACAGTACTCACCATAGAGAAGATATCGCGTGATGCTGTATTTTTGTTTAAATATGCCGTTTATTTACATTACTTTAATTTACTTATCACAAGGTATATAACCTGTTGCTGATGATGGCGATTGCGGAAAAAAAGCCCATGTAAGCAATTTCAAATCTGAAATGTTGTATGCGCTAACGGTCCAAAGGTATGTCAAGGACATTGGGTTGATAGCGGTGCCCAAATCGGCTTCCACTTCTATCTTGTCCTTGCTAAACATTCTCTGCCGTCCAACCAAGCAATTGTAGATGCACCTGTTTTAATATAAGATAAATGGATAATGCCCGTATAGCAACGATCGCAGTACATGCACTTTAGGAGGTGTTATACCATTTGTGACGATTTGACTTGCTTACTTGTGTAAATGGATAATGCGCGTATAGCATCGATCGCAGTACATGCACTTTAGGAGTTGTTATACCATTTGTGACGATTTGACTTGCTTACTTGTGTAAATGGATAATGCCCGTATAGCAACGATCGCAGTACATGCACTTTAGGAGGTGTTATACCATTTGTGACGATTTGACTTGCTTACTTGTGTAAATGGATAATGCCCGTATAGCAACGATCGCAGTACATGCACTTTAGGAGGTGTTATACCATTTGTGACGATTTGACTTGCTTACTTGTGTAACTGGATAATGCCCGTATAGCAACGATCACAGTACATGCACTTTAGGAGGTGTTATACCATTTGTGACGATTTGACTTGCTTACTTGTGTAAATGGATAATGCCCGTATAGCAACGATCGCAGTACATGCACTTAGGAGGTGTTATACCATTTGTGACGATTTGACTTGCTTACTTGTGTAAATGGATAATGCCCGTATAGCAACGATCGCAGTACATGCACTTTAGGAGGTGTTATACCATTTGTGACGATTTGACTTGCTTACTTGTGTAAATGGATAATGCCCGTATAGCAACGATCGCAGTACATGCACTTTAGGAGGTGTTATACCATTTTTGACGATTTGACTTGCTTACTTGTGTAAATGGATAATGCCCGTATAGCATCGATCGCAGTACATGCACTTTAGGAGGTGTTATACCATTTGTGACGATTTGACTTGCTTACTTGTGTAAATGGATAATGCCCGTATAGCAACGATCGCAGTACATGCACTTTAGGAGGTGTTATACCATTTGTGACTATTTGACTTGCTTACTTGTGTAAATGGATAATGCCCGTATAGCAACGATCGCAGTACATGCACTTTAGGAGGTGTTATATCATTTGTGACGATTTGACTTGCTTACTTGTGTAAATGGATAATGCCCGTATAGCAACGATCGCAGTACATGCACTTAAGGAGGTGTTATACCATTTGTGACGATTTGACTTGCTTACTTGTGTAAATGGATAATGCCCGTATAGCAACGATCGCAGTACATGCACTTTAGGAGGTGTTATACCATTTGTGACTATTTGACTTGCTTACTTGTGTAAATGGATAATGCCCGTATAGCAACGATCGCAGTACATGCACTTTAGGAGGTGTTATACCATTTGTGACGATTTGACTTGCTTACTTGTGTAAATGGATAATGCCCGTATAGCAACGATCGCAGTACATGCACTTAAGGAGGTGTTATACCATTTGTGACGATTTGACTTGCTTACTTGTGTAAATTGATAATCTCGCGAAATAGCAATTCGTCGCAATGCAATTGAATACAACTCTTATTATTGCAAATGCACGTACACTAAAGAAACACTGACTGAAACCGGATCAATAAATAGCAGGTTTTCATTGTCTTCCATTTAGTTTTGATCTATATATCCCATATTCTCATAGTTTCGGCACTCCTTATTGTTTCGTGGCGAAAATCCCTCAAGACGTGTATGACAGTTGATGATGTTTTTTTTCCCTTTTTAGAAGTTTTAATTTTAGTAACTTTTTATTAATGACTATTACGACGATCTTTCTAATGAGTTACGGTTTTCATTTGAAAGGAGGTCATGTTTAATCCAGGCCGATATTATAATTACACATAATTGTGTTGGTCTGTTTTTTTGTTCTTTAGTAGGTTGACCAAATGTTCTATAAGCCGCTTATTTGTGAAAAACAATTATAAAAATAACTTAAGAGAAACATAAACAATAGTTTCGTTTTTCGATTAAGAAACTATACATAGAAAAAGAACATGCGCATAGTAACAAACCTGAGCAATAAATCAACAGGGACGATATTATGAGAAACGTTGTACATGATACTGATTAATACATGGAGCTTAGTCTCGCCCGTATTTTGGAAAAACATTGCCGATGTTAATGATGGTTTTGCTGTTATGTCCATAAACTAAAGAGCATAAAACTAAAGATTGATGTTTTAAATAGGTATGCTTTTCAATCTTTTAACTTAAAATATTTGGATGTTTTCATTAAGAGGGCCGATACTACAGCTAGCAAGATATTAGGATTGATTTTTAATTTAACGGTTTTATTGTGTGTTTAAAAAGAAGCAGAGTCGTCTCTTCTAAGTAACGGAACATCTCTTATCTGGCAATACCCAATTAACCAATCAAACACGTTTGTGGAAATTGCCGAAAAGGATAATACCGATGCACTGTTTAAAAATCTACTCCATACACATCGGTACAGCGTTACTTGTATAACAATCTTTAATTTAAGACAAGTACATTGCAACTAGCAGTCTGTGTTTACATATTTATGTTTACTTTCCTTTAAGCTTGTCGTGTCGTAGTGGGAATAGTGTCCGCTTAACGATAGCAGGATCACGGTTTTGGTCATAACTGTGGCAGCATTCTTTTAATGTATTCCAAGCACTGTCCCGAGTACTGGTTTACGTTTAAAATAGTCGCGGTCTGAGAAAAGAGGATTTAATGCATGTGCGTCAAGTGCCGCCCAGATTAGCCTGTGCAGTCCGCACAGACTAATTAGGGACGACACTTTCCGCTTTTATGACATTTTTTGTCTAAATGAAGTCTCTTCTTAGCAAAAATTAAATTTAGGCGGAGCGTGTCGTCCCTGATTAGCCTGTGCGGACTGCACATGCTAATCTGGAATGACACTGTACGCAGATGCATTATACCCAGTTTTCTCAGAAAAGACACAAATAAACCTGAGGCTTTCGATGCAATCGAGCTACAATAAATAGGTTTAAACAAAACCTACCTTAAGCTCAATGGTGCAGCATTTGTAACCAAATGTAAGACCTGATACACAGTAGACCGCCTCGACCCTCGACTCAACGTAAACATTACCAGCAAAGTATCGCCACTGCTAAATAAGCTTGTGTTCAGTCTCAAACCATATTCAGTTCCGTTTTGAATCTTGTGATACGTGGGCGTTTGCGGTATGGGCGCCGCGTTTGCCAGAAACGCGTCTAAAGTAGCGGTATCAACATATCGTGTTACGGACCATATGGCTTCTAGTGTTTCAGTTTCATTTAGCGTCGAGATGTTTACCGGATCTCGAGACAAAGAGGCGTCAATTATAACCACATCTCCGTACGATATTGTCCTAAACTCTCCACCGGTGATGTACGCAATAAGTTCCGGCACAACTACCCTCAACATCATGCAGTCAGTACACCCAGTGGCTTGGCCCTGCACTAGGGAATTTCACATCAAGACAAACGATAAAATCTCCTCCTTCGAGAAAGCCCTTATCTAGTTTTAAAACAGAAGTGTTTGGTTGTAGAAAGGATATTTCTGTGTACACTGTTGTTATGGCGCTGATTGTTGTAGTGGTATTGGTCTTCGCTAGGCTCCAGTAAATTTCAGGGGTACAATTTAAAGTTGAGTTCGAGAACTCCATATAGCTGCTCAACTGAAATTAAAGCGTGTACGTGGTTAATGCGATAATCCAGATATTCTTATTTTAACGAAAATTTAAACAATAGTTTACATAAGCAACCCATAAAGCCAGCACTGACCTGTTATTGATACATTTCAGCTTCCTCTGAAGGTTGACCACTTTACCATTTAAGCATTTTACTTATTTTTATCGAACATTGAATATAATGGCGTGCAATTTATGAGACAGAGCGGAAATTCGCAATATTTTAAATGGGTACTTACTCCAAACAATGCAGATTAAATTAAACGTCCATGCAGTGTTGTATTGCATTTCGTAAAGTCGACGCGAATGTTTTCAAATAAAGTTAACCAAACTTTGCTTATGTGTGGTCTAAGTCAGACGGACTTTTGCTTCTCTGGATTTATCCGATACGTACGTACGACGTTTGTCGAGAAAGATTGTACACACACACACACGCACACACACACGCACGCACGCACGATGGCACATGCACGCACGCACGCACAACTTCGTGTTGACATTCGAAATCAGTTTGGTAGTTAAGAAACCTGTATTCTTTTTTCAAGAATAGAACTTGATTTTCTTTGTGCTACAAAGTGCGAATGCATGTGTGTGTGTCGAACTAGCACTATAGAATTCTTACCAGGATTTCTTCACTAGCAAAGAATAGCATCGGAGATGCAAAGGACCTCCAAACGTCATCTAGAAGATCGGAATGCTTAACACACGTTTCCTCACGCTCTGGGCACGTCTTTGTCATATTGTATGCTGTGCCATTTTTAGGCCTAACTTCCCATTTGCATGTGATTGCTACATCAAAGATACCAGGCTGTGCAAAGACATAATACGGATTTAAATGCGGTTATTTAAAGGTATACGGTATTGTTTTATCACGAAAGATTGCCTTTTTGTAAATGAAAATATCCAAAGACGATTTAAATCGTCAAACAATTTTAATAAACAACATACACACAACAGTTTGCTACCAACAAACTTTGGTTGTGTTGCTTAGATATGTTCGTAACCCGCTCATGTATTTCTGCCATTTGAGGATTACGTGGAGTCTTCCCTAACGCTCATGTCACGTCAATTCCACCATTTGTATAGCATCATCACGTTTTATTAAGCGTTTGTTATAATTTTCAATCACGATAATCGTTATTTGACATGTTGCTTAAGGATTCAAGGCATATCCGAACAAATTTCGTAAGCAAACACCGGAATACATAACTTAAGATGCTTTTTCTTATCTGCCATTGCGCGACTTATTTCTAAATCTATTCATGTTTTTTTTTAAATATGGAATCATCTTATTGTTATGTATTGATGTAAATCACACTAAATGGTTCTTTCAAAGTGCCTTCATTTTTGTAAGCATATATCTATGCATCAATGGATTTTGAACCCTTCGCTTATTATTTAGATTAAATAGGTGAATCAGTATATCTGCTATACAATCGACAAATAAGTGTGAACTTATTCTTAACTCATACTATGGTCTCAGTCACCAAAAATAAGTTTCCGACATGTGGATTCAAGAAAATAAGACATTTTACGAATACATTTGTAACCATAATGAGCATCGGCAAAAAATTGCGCGCTGCCAGACACGGAAAATTCTTCGTAATCACTATAAACGTACATGTTCATGAATGGTTCTTACAATAGTTGCGATAATTATTAAATCTTAAGCCCTGTAATGCCGGATTATCATTGAGGGCTTATGAACTTGTGATGTTCCCAAGTCACTTCCTGATTAAATAAAAAGGGCGTGCAGATCGGAATGTACGAAAATTATTGAATTTGTAGTAAATGTTCTCTGTAATAACACCGTAATAAAATCGAAGCGAGTTGCAAAAACGTTTTATATACATTATATTCGATAATGTAAAGGATTTTACGGGTTTACTTTTGCATTAACTTTCTCCTTCAATGTATAGATACCCTTGTCAAAACGGCAAATCGCTGCCTTGGTAAGATCAACGAAAAGTAGACGGGTCAGAAACCGGTTGTAAGGCTCCGCAAACCTCATCCTTACCAAAGATTAATCACAAACCAAACGCGCGACTGAAAAGTTCTAAATCAAATGTGCCTATGCAGATGGACATTGAAAATATTTAATCCACTAAACGACGCGTTCATCAAATACTTCACACATACTATAAGTGTAGCTCATTGGGTCATTGTCGACCTGAAACTGCCCACAAGTCACCCGGGAGTGCCGAGAAGTCGATTCTCTTGTACACCCTGGGTCGACTTCAAGCCGATGCATGTCACCGTGGGGTGACTTCAAGCCGACCGGGGGACTAGAATCGGCTTTAGTCACCCCAGGGTGACATGAATCAGCTTCTAGTCACCCTGGGTGACTTCAAGCCATTTCAGGTTGAAGTCAACCGGGGGTGACTAGATGCCGATTCTTGTCACCCTAGGTTGACCTCAAGCCGACTCATTTCACCCTGGGGTGACTTCAAGCAGACCGGGTGACTAGAATCGGCTTGAAGTCACCCCGGGGTGACATGAACCGGCTTTTAATCATCCCCGGGTGACTTCAAGCCATTTCAGTCCGACAATGACCCAATGAGCATTAGTGTACTTTCTGAGGTCGACTGCGTGATATGTTTTAAACTTATTACTATACAATGACATCAGATTCATCTACGAAGACATTCCATAATCGCATGAGCCTGTATAACGCATGACTGATTGAATGCATGCTCAATATTTCTTCAACTGAGGCAACTAATTTGTTTCAATAATATATTTTATATATTGCTTGGTAATGACCAGAGTAGGAAAGACTGCGATATGACTACGGCTGTGAACAAAATATAATGAATTCGTAACCCCTAGCAAGTGACCGACGTTGGATGCGCACACTTTTCTCTAATTGAAGTGGTTTATTAGATTTATCATATTGCATATGATATGTTGGTACGGCCCTTGCGTTGAAATAATACATGAGACAAATGCTACTATTACATGAAACTAGTAATGCATCTACATAGCTGTATTGCTATACACAGAAAAGAGAATACATAGTGAACGAATAGGATGATTTTATCAATGGTCGCACTAATGATATGAACGGTAAAACGTTTTAAATTAAATGGTCTGTTTTAATGGCCTGAATGTCTACTTATCATGACCTATTTCTTCTTCGACTAAACTGTTCCATTTAAATGGGTCATGCTCTCAAACACACATATCTATTAACTTACTGATTATCAGGAAACAAACAGTGGTATAACCTCTGGACATATATATCTACTCGCGTCGTTTCTATATACATTTTATAAAGCTTATTTTCATTCCACGTGCCATCTACGTATTAGGAGTATACTTTACCGTGGTGAACGTTTTTTGAAATATTTCCATTGTCTCAATTTCTGTTGGCTCACTGTAAGTGCCATCCCCAAAATCGACAGTGCATATAGGGTCTGTCCTGTTCGGTTGCATGTCCTAGTCAGAATTCAAACAGCCATATATTGTTTTACAATTTAATGCAGCTCAGGTACTTTATAAAGACCCGTTGGGACTTATGACACAAATACAACATAATTGCTATGCGTTTATATATGTTCAAGAAGGTAATTATTGTGTCAAATGTTCCTTTATTTCAATGAACATAATATAATCCATACTGCGTTAATGTGGTTCTAAGGTCATCACTCCAACGATCATACAGTTTCTGATGTACAATTATTGTTTAATAAATATAGGATCTGGCACGAGTTGATATATCATACCATATTTTATTAAACGAGTTCAGCAATGTTGTTAGTAAGCGAGCCTGTGGCGAGCTTACTAACGAATTTCCTGGACGAGTTTAATACAATATAGTATGAAATGACAACGATGGTCAGATCTTGTTTATCACATGCTTTTAAATGAGCAAATTAAATAAATATTATCGCAAACATAATGATAAATACCGATTGTTGTTTACATTTCGTGACGTCATTTGACGTTGCAACGTCATGTCAGCAAAATAACAAAATGCGATTGGTCAATCGAGCGAAAACGAAGCCAATCAAAACGCCTTAAAAGTATATTACACATGTGTAAGATAAAAATATTCGTAATGGTTATATTACATGAAAAACAGGGTATGGCATGTGATACACATAAATCTATATTTTAAACACATATGTGTGCACCATATATAAATTCGCCACTGTAACCGCTTGAAGTATTAGCCTTAAGTCAAATAACTATCAAAATGATTGATGTCCTCAAATTATAATTCATTTCAACTGAATGTATAAAAACGACGGGTTGAATTGCACTATTTTTTGCGCTATAAACATCCAAAGTAAAAATTCAAAATGTGCATGCTATTTAAGACACAGCTATTTTAAACAAGGCTTTATTAGTTGTGCATGCCATGACTGAGGCTAATATCGGCCGCGCGAAAACCTCAATTAATTAAAATAATGGGAAGTATCTTCATATTTACCTTTATTTGATTATTTTAAATGTTTCCCGATGCCTCGACTGTTCTTTTCGAACAGCAATATTATGATTACTTAACATTAGGCTAATGAGTGTCCTCTGGTTTGGTGTATTGTACTGTATTGATGACAAATAGCTGATCATATATGTACCCAATTGTTAATGACTATATCTTAAGAATATTCCAAAACATAGCCTTTCTATGTGTAATTCTGCTATTAGTAAAATCCGTCTTATAATCCACTTTAGAAGGATGGGAGAGTCCACTAGTCATAAATGTGTTAAAACTATGTGGAACACCGAAAAATCATGCATATTTTCCAAAAGTCCCACGATGAGATACACATGGAAAAATTGATGCAGAAATCAAATCTACATTTGTATAATTACACCCACCATATGACCATGTTTTCCTAGACTTTAAGTTCACTTTGATATGCGTTAATTAACAAAGACTATTACATACATGTACGACAGAGGGTACGTCTTTAGACCCTCCCCCGACACATCCTTGAGGGAGTAATTCACATTTGTTGAATAGCATAGTTGGATTTGATTGTGTAGATTTATTTATAAGCGTACCTGCAAAGTTACGGTCAAGTCTACGCTCAAAGGTTTGTTGGAGTCTGGGATTTCAAAAGTCATCTCGAAATACTCGCAGCTGAATCCTGAAATGAGCGGTTTAGAATTATGTTAACAGTCAATAATATAAAAAGTCACGACATATGCATTAATTATTGAAATATTTTTTTTATATAATGTTGTTTTTTTTCCATTTTTAATGTCAATCTGATATATTCTCTTGAGTAATTATTTAACTACTACAAGCATTTTTAGTTATAAGCGCGTTTGGCTCGTTTAATATATTGTTCGCTTTTGTAGTAGTTTACTTTTGTAATCATTATTATGCCATTCATTATGTTTTGTAATTACAGCTACAAAACACATTGTGGCGTATGTGATATATTGTATAAGTAAGAAACAATCGAATGCTATGACATATTCTTAGATATTCTCACCTTGACACACGTTTTCAGAAGATCACACTTTAAAGTATACAATGTGAAACTCAAATTTCTGACACATACAATACTAATTGTTTCACTGTCAATGGAAATGATATTTTATAATTCTGCATAATTATTTCGATACTAACTAAATTTGTTCTGCTTATAAAAGCACCTAAATGTCGGTAAAGCATACAAATACATATACAATTTAAAATACATATTAAACATATGCATTATTGTTAATGTCGGCATGTCTAAAACATGACCTTTTCAGTCTTAAATCGGACTTACGATCTTTTATCAGGGGCGACGTTGGGCCGGAAAACCCAGGAATGACAAGCGCATGTGTTGTACTTGAAGTATTTAACTGATCGGCCGAGTTGTCGATGTTGGACGGTGCTGGTCCAACTGGTTAAAACATAATGCAAGGTTTGTTATTCATTTCTTGATACTACTGAGAACATATGCGTGTATAAAAGTGAAAGCAATGTTCAGTGAATTCGCCGTGCATATTGATATTTAGCCTTGATTGTTAATAGTGATATATAGATACGTAATCAGTACCGACATTCCATGGAAAAGTCTAATAATTCTAAGATTGGCTGTAAATTTAAACCATACATTTGCTCTTAACATTTATTGCACTTCGTAGTTTAAAAGCATTGCGAAGACCACAACTGGCTGTTTGTTTTAAGCTTACACGAACGAACGCCGTCTTTGCGTCGACCCTAAACTTGTTTTGAGTATTTCATAGTAAGTAAGCGATGGCTTTTTACTAAATTTACTTGAGTAACAATTATGTTGGCGAAATGTTTTGTTGCAGCTGATCAAATTTCGTTTCAACTACTTAAAACTGCTGAATACATTATAGTAAGTATTGATTTGACAGTTTATTCATGTCAGTTCTTATTTAATAGAGATGTATCAAGACAACAAAAACGAGCGAACACATTTTATCCGACCACCTTCCCACATTTAGGGATGTTTATTTGACTATATCATGTCCACAGGTACACTTCGTTCTCAGTTTAGTATTTTACATTAACCCATTTATGCCTAGTGGACTCTCCAATCCTTCTCAACTTGATCAATTTATTTCCAAAATTAGGGATGTCTAGTATATTTATTTCTATATATTTAGAGTATTTCTTACTGAAATTCCTTGAGGCAATCAGCGCAGACCCAGATGAAACGCGGCGTCTTATCTAGGTCTACGCTGTTTGCCAATGCCTTTTTTCTAGACGCTAGGCAGTAGGCATAAATGGGTTAACATTTTACATTTGTAGACAATATATTTTTGTCAATTATCTGTAATCAGTATACCTATTAAATTGGGCGATTTGCACAGTTTTCATCGTGCGTTAAGTTGTTAGGTGTAAAATAAAACTTTAAATGACCATAAATAGTTTTAAATCGAACCATGTTCAATACAACAGTTATTGTAATTTAAGTTAATTTTAATCACTTAACATGTGTGATTTCGGCGTTAAACGGACATGTAAACATTTGATCTGGAGAACTTACTTTCATGCATTTGATTGCCTTTAAATTAATTAATAATGCATTAATACTATTAAATTTACATTATTTACTTACCTTCCGTAAGCACTTCATACGGGCCTATAACTGGAATTTAGAAGGAAAAGAAACACGTGATATTCTATATAGTATATAATAATAAATGGATTTTGTATAAAAATAATCAGTTGCGTTCACAGGCCCAAATACACTTGCTTACATATGAATGTCGTATTTAACCCATTTATGCCTAGCTCCAATCCTTCTAAATTGGATCAATTTATTTCCAAAATTAGGGATGTCTAGTATATTTAGTTCTATATTTAGAATATTTCTTACATACATTTCTTTAAGCACACAGCGAAGACCCTGATGAGACGCCGCATCATGCGGCGTCTCATCTGGGTCTTCGCTGTTTGCCAAGGCCTTTTTTCTAGACGCTAGGCATAAATGGGTTGAGATATGAATTCTATAATATGTTAATTGAACATCTACTCTATCACCCAATGCTGCGCAACACAGTGCCACAGCGGTGTGAGTTTATGGCAAAGCTATCGACCGTCAACAAGATTGACGAAAAAAAGATAAGTTCTCAAATACCGTTTATATTACAATTATAAGTTTTATATTGATTAAAATATCACGACTCGTATATAACATTGATACTTAAAAAACATCATATTTTCAGTATATTCCGTAATAAAATTTCGCGAAGTGTAAATCGAAAGTACATCGCATCGCAAAAAATAGGTGACATAACGATATGCACACTATATAAATACCGCAAGTAGATTGATCATAATATATATAAAATATATACAAATAGGATCTGGCACGAGTTGTCATATCATTCCATATTTTATTAAACGAGTTCAGGAATTTTGTTAGTAAGCGAGCCTTCGGCGAGCTTAATAACGAATTTCATGGACGGGTTTAATAAAATATGGTATGATATGACAACGAGTGTCAGATCTTTTTTACCACATGCTTTTAAATGAGCAGATTAAATAAATATTAACGCAAACACAATCAAATCCAAACTAGGCATATTTTTACATGATAGTAGGTCCTGTTAAATGGGGAAAAAATACAGGACCTTCTCTTTTTTAACAAGACCTAAAGGCTAAAGAATATAAAAGTAAAATAAATTTTCATTGCTGCGATCAAGGTGTTTAATAGTGCCGCAACAATACGCCAAAAACCGTATTGCAATATATTGTCAGTACAAAAATCCATATTGCAATATAATGCAATTTATTGTTAACTTGTACCAGAATTATAACTCGCCAGCTAATCACCCAAACCAACTTAATTACACGAACATAACCTTTTCGTCTGCCATTTAGAGAACTATTATAAAGGCTGACAAGAAGAATAATAACCGGAAAGAGGATTGTGGATGTTTTAAAGCCGGTCGTGTAACTCATCAGAATGCTGTTACTTAAAATTTGTTTTGATCATTATTACTTCTGTTTATAAAAACATCAATTAACATTTTGGATTATGTAATTAATTGTGTTGTTATTTTTTGTATTTCCATAAGCTTCATCTTAAATTTTACAGTATGACATGCAAAAGCAGATCTTGCGGACTCCCATGTAACAACTGTACTCCGTATAATAAACATTTAAGAATGCTATTTTTACGCAACAATTTATTTTTACTCAACAGTAAACACCCAATCTCTTGCACGACGGTTACATTACATTCACCTCTGTGTTGGGCTCAGAACGGACTATTGTTATGAAAGCGTCTCATTTATGTCATGATCATTCCAAGCGTTCATCATTGAGGTTACAGAATACTAAACAATCTATTGCACGACGGTTACATTGCATTCACTGCATTAAAGAAAACCATCTCATACCATGATATCTTATATCAGTCTTAATTCATTATTATAAAATTGATATGGTTTTTTATGTTAAGAAACCAACATACATACACACGTCGAAGCAATGCCTTACGTCACTCAAAAAAATATGTTCAATTGTTTACTTTGTGAAGTGCGTGAAATGATTCCATCTGCGTAAATGGGCAATAAATTAGTTCCAAAGAATTGCATTAAAACTCAGAAGTTTTTGCACGATTTATCGTACATTTAAAAGTCATATTTCTTAATTTAATGCACGCGATCTTAAATATCCAATCACATATACGTTAAATGCGTTTGTTCGGTTTTATCTATTTTGTCTATAAAATAGAGAGTTGTATGTGAGAGCAAGGAACGACAACTCTGCGTGGAGATTGGTAAACACCGATTTGTTTTGTTTACCTTGATATCATTATTTCGGATGGCTTTTCTGGACGAAATGTGGATGAATTTTTGTAGAATTTTCGTACCGGTATGATAAAAATCGTATCGCAATTCAATATGCGGATTGCGTATTGCGATACATACCGATATACCGGTATATTGTTGCAGCACTAGTGTTTAATACTGTTTTTGATATAAGAACATTTGCCAAAACGAAAGTAGCCGATACTTGTTTACCTAAGCTACGTTTAGAGCACATGTCAGATAGGAGTCTGGTCAATACGGCCTAATACGACGACGACCTCGATAAATAAAAACCATCTTTTTTGCACGCATGGACATTGACAGTTAAGATAATAACAGTTTAAATGACAATGATCATTATAATACATTACTTTTGCTATTACAACCACACAAATTGATACCATATCATTTAATAATCAGATTTATGATTATCTTGTTAAGGGACTAGGCCGTCATGGATTTGGACCGTCCTGACCGGCATTTGTAAGATGCACAAACATGGACCAATCAGGTGCCCTCGGAAAATTATGTCAGCAGAAAGAGAATTGGCACGGAAAAGCACATAAATAAAGACGCTATCGCATTTTTTGCAACTCAGAAAACTTTAAGAGCCGTAAACATATAAATGTGAAATTCCGAATGTTGTTTACATTTCGTGACGTCATTTGACGTTGCAACGTCATTTCAGCAAAATAACAAAATGCGATTGGTCAATAAACGAAACCAAAGCCAATGAAAATGCTTAAAAATGTTGTATTACACATGTGTAATACAGAATATGTAATGATCATATTACATGGGAAACAAGGTATGGCATGTGATAAAATTCACTACGCATGCACACTTTCATTCCTGGGTTTACCACCTGACGATGAGCTATCTACTTGCGTTATTTATAGTAACATGCTACACATACCGAGTAAAATTTTATTACCGAATATATTGAAAATATGAAAACTTAACAACTTGTTGCAAGTAATGTAATATACCAGTAACCAGTCGTGATATATTAATCAATATAAACTAATAATTGTAAAAAAAACGGTATTTTAGAACTTTTCTTTTTTCGTCAATCTGGTTGACGGTCCCTTTAGGGTTGAATAGTAGATATACGCGCGGCAGCTGAATAATTGTAACCAAGATCAACAAAGCAAGGGATTTTTTTTCTTGATTTGGGCAAAGGGCTCGCCTTCCATTTTGGGGAAAAATATCGACACTACTGAACCTCTTCCTTATTAAAAGCTGTTATATAGGATCTAAAACTAACTTTATCAGAAGATGTGATCACGTGGTAGTAAAGATGGCGAATTCCATGCCTAAACAACTATTTTTTTGCAGTTGTAATGTATACCTTTTATTCCTTGTATCATTTTTTTAAAAGCCGCTCACTTTCAAGAAATATCAGCAAAAAGGCTACTAGCGTTTATTTTCGCGCTATATCTCGACTTTACTCGCTGTGAAAGTTCTTAGCGGGATGACCTAATTACAGCTCCACTTAGAAAATTTGCAGCGAGTTATGTCGAGATATTAAGCGAATTTTAAAACGAACTAAACGCTTATCACTTTCTTATAGATATGGCTGGAAAGTGAACATGATTTAAAAAGTAAACACAAGTTTTACCGGTTATAAAAATGCGAAATAAACCTGTCGCGTCATGAACGTCGCCGTCTTGACTGAGTTGAGTATCACGTTTTTACCCCCAATGCTTATGCCTCTCAGCGACATGTTAATCCCAGTTTGTTATTATTTTACAAGATGCACTATGCGCGAGTTTGACCTTTGACATTTGGCGAAACCTTATCATTTGTAAAAGGGTCGACGACTTCTCAACATGGGGGACATTCCTGAACAAATTATTTTTTAATTGCATAACAAAGTTACATTCTACATGAAGTAGTTGATTTACAAAAAAATAAATATATTTGTCATGTATGTTTTATTTCGACCTCTAATAGTGAACTTGACCTTTGAGCGATGGAAACGTTTGAAACATATCACAAGCCGTCTCCGCGTGGTGAAAATGTGTGGTCAATTATTTTAAAATGTATCACTATTCGGCTTTCTGTGAAATAATACCGGACATCAACACAATTTATCGGCGTGATTACATTTTATGAAATATGCGAATGACGCCGGCCCTCGGACATTTCCGATCAATTTTGCTGATGCCCGGTATTTAAATATTCCCGAAAAACATCAATATGTTAAACTTTGTTTTAGTTGAAAATAAACACGAAACAATGAAAATACGGGCTTGGTTATGTTTATTTCACTTCGATGTATTATTTAACTTCAAAATACAACGGAGTTTACCAACTAGTTGAACTGGCTATTTTTGATGTGACCTCCGCGCCGAGGTTTACGTGAACCGGTATAGCTGGATCAAATCCCTGCCTTCATAACCAACCACATAATGATAGCCGATCTTTTGGAACAACTTTGTTAATTTTACTTGTTTGAATTTAGGTAATTAATTGTGCTTTTAAATTGCTTTTTTATGAACTTTAACGTATACACTATTTTCAAATTATAAAATAAATTTTTATCACATGCTATACCCTGTTTCCCATGAAATGCAACCATTACATATTTTTTTATTAAACATGTGTAATACAACATTTTAAAGCGTTTTCATTGGCTTAGTTTTCGTTTATTGACCAATCGCATTTTGTTATTTTCCTGAAATGACGTTGCAACGTCAAATGACATCACGAAATGTAAACAACATTCGGGATTTATCATTTTGTTTGCGTAAATATTAATTTAATTTGCTCATTTAAAAGCAAGTGATAAAAAGATCTGACACTCGTTGTCATATCATACCATATTTTATTAAACTCGTCCAGGAAATTCGTTAGTAAGCTCGCCAAAGGCTCGCTAACTAACAAAATTCCGGAACTCGTTTAATAAAATATGGTATGATATGTCAACTCGTGCCAGATCCTATATATACTACTTTTTATAAAAAAATACTTAATCAAAAATAAATAAAATCCTACCAAATCTGGTAGGATTTTCGTGTGATGGAAGAGATTGTGTGTGAAAGCATGGAACGACAATTTTGCGTGAAGATTGTTTTTGAATGTGACGTAACAAACTTCAAGCTCTATTCTAAGAACCAGTCAAATATTTCACTTTCATGACTTAGGCAACACAACACGTTTTTGATTGGTTGATTTAAATATACTCGCTACGAAGTTTCCAAGACGGATCCAATAATTACAGCTATCGATAAAAAAATTCTTTTCGAAGAAAGTCGAGATATTAATATATATTAACAGAACAGTTGTGATGCCAACAGTTGTGTTGCCTGGAGCGACAATGGTGTTTCCTGAAACGACTGTTGTATTACTTTGATCGACAGTTGTGTTGCCTGCAGCGCCAGTCGAAATGCAGTTCCCATTCCTTGGCAGAGTGTTGATTTTCCTGACGTAGGATGCTGTTGTGCTTGCATACCCTCCTCCCGACACTGTCAGGCTGATCTTGTAAACCGCTCCTTCAGACAAAATGTCGTCAATTCGCAATCCGCGAAAGGTGTAGCCTGTGTAAAATTCAATCTATTTATACAAATGCATTGGTTATTGGTGAATATAAAAATAAATTCTAACAGTTTTTGAATCATACCAACTTGCATGCTAAATCGGTGCAATACACGTGGGTATAATTTAACATAGTGCAGAACAGTCCGTGATTCCACATACATGTACTTCTATTCTGCGACTATACGGCCTAAAGGCAGGAAATGCTCTCAACAGACATTGGTTTGACTCGAGCAGTCTTTTATAGTGTAATTAAAAATGTACAATTCTGTGGGAGGTAGTCCCAAAGGTAAAACCATAAAGCAGGATAATAAAGAAGTAGAAAACTTCGCATTGTAAGTTTTTCAAAGGTAAACATTATTGATAGCAATAGTAACTTGTGACTTTGATATTACCATTTTCTGTTATTATATTTTTTGTTTGATGTTTTACTAAGGTTAACAGTTACATCACATCTTTTTAAACGATACTGTAATTCTTATTCAAATTTAAAAATTACAGTACTCACTATAGAGAATATATCGCGTGATACTGTATTTTTGTTTAAATATGCCGTTTATTTAAATTCCTTTATTTACTTATCACAAAGTATATAACCTGTTGCTGATGATGGCGATTGCGGAAGAAAAGCCCATGTAAGCAATGTCAAATCTGAAATGTTGTATGCGCTAACGGTCCAAAGGTATGTCAAGGACATTGGGTTGATAGCGGTGCCCAAATCGGCTTCCACTTCTATCTTGTCCTTGCTAAACATTCTCTGCCGTTCAACCAAGCAATTGTAGATGCACCTGTTTTCATATAAGATAAATGGATAATGCCCGTTTAGCAACGATTGCAGTACATGCACTTTAGGAGGTGTTATACCATTTGTGACGATTTGACTTGCTTACTTGTGTAAATTGATAATCTCGCGAAATAGCAATTCGTCGCAATACAATTGAATACAACTCTAATTATTGCAAATGCACGTACACTAAACGAAACACTGACTGAAACCGGATCTATAAATAGCAGGTTTTCATTGTGTTCTATTCAGTTTTGATCTATATATCCCATATTTTCATAGTTTCGGCACTCCTTATTGTATCGTGGCGAAAATCCCTCAAGACGTGTTTGACAGTTGATGATGTTTTTTTTCCATTTTTAGAAGTTTTAATTTTATTTGCTTTTTATTAATGACTATTACGACGATCTTTCTAATGAGTTACGGTTTTCATTTGAAAGGAGGTCATGTTTTATCCAGGCCGATATTATGATTACACATAATTGTGTTATTCTGTTTTTTTGTTCTTTAGTAGGTTGACCAAATGTTCTATAAGCCGCTTATTTGTGAAAAACAATTACAAAAATAACTTAAGAGAAACATGAACAAGAGTTTCGTTTTTCGATTAAGAAACTATACATAGAAAAAGAACATGCGCATAGTAACAAACCTTAGCAACGAATCAAAAGGACCAATATTATGAGAAACGTTGTGCATGATACTGATTAATACATGGAGCTTAGTCTCGCCAGTATTTTGAAAAAAAATTGCCGATGTTAATGCAGGTTTAGGTGCTATGTCCATAAACTAAAGAACATTAAACTAAAGATTGACGTTTTAAATAGGTATGCTTTTCAATCTTTTTACTTAAAATATTTGGATGTTTTCATTAAAAGGGCCGATACTACAGCTAGCAAGATATTAGGATTAATTTTTAATTTAAAGGTTTTATTGTGTGTTTAAAAAGAAGCAGAGTCGTCTCTTCTAAGTAACGGGACATCTCTTATCTTGCAATACCCAATTTACCAATCAAACATGTTTGTGGAAATTGCCGAAAAGGATAATACCGATGCACTTTTATAAAAATCTACTCCATACACATCGGTACAGCGTTACTTGTATTACAATCTTTAATTTAAGACAAGTACATGGCAAATAGCAGTCTGTATTTACATATTTATGTTTACTTTCCTTTAAGCTTGTCGTGTCGTAGTGGGAATAGTGTCCGCTTAACGATAGCAGGATCACGGTTTTGGTCATTACTGTGGCAGCGTTCTTTTAATGTATTCCATACACTGTCCCGAGTACTGGTTTACGTTTAAAAGAGTCGCGGTCTGAGAAAAGAGGATTTAATGCATGTGCGTCAAGTGCAGTCCGCACAGACCAATTAGGGACGACACTTTCCGCTTTTATGACATTTTTTGTTTAAATGAAGTCTCTTCTTAGCAAAAATCAAATTTAGGCGGAGAGTGTCGTCCCTGATTAGCCTGTGCGGACTGCACATGCTCATCTGGAATGACACTGTACGCAGATGCATTATACCCAGT
Source organism: Dreissena polymorpha (assembly GCF_020536995.1). NCBI lineage: Eukaryota > Metazoa > Mollusca > Bivalvia > Myida > Dreissenidae > Dreissena > Dreissena polymorpha. The sequence goes on along the minus strand of NC_068359.1, from coordinate 18,254,776 downwards.
TTTCTCAGAAAAGACACAAATAAACCTGAGGCTTTCGATGCAATCGAGCTACAATAAATAGGTTTAAACAAAACCTACCTTAAGCTCATTGGTGCAGCATTTGTAACCAAATGTAAGACCTGATACACAGTAGACCGCCTCGACCCTCGACTCAACGTAAACATTACCAGCAAAGTATCGCCACTGCTAAATAAGCTTGTGTTCAGTCTCAAACCATATTCAGTTCCGTTTTGAATCTTGTGATACGTGGGCGTTTGCGGTATGGGCGCCGCGTTTGCCAGAAACGCGTCTAAAGTAGTGTTATCAACATATCGTGTTACGGACCATATGGCTTCTAGTGTTTCAGTTTCATTTAGCGTCGAGATGTTTACCGGATCTCGAGACAAAGACGCGTCAATTATGACCACATCTCCGTAGGATATTGTCCTAAACTCTCCACCGGTGATGTACGCAATTAGTTCCGGCACAACTACTCTCAACATCATGCAGTCAGACACCCAGTGGCTTGTCCCTGCACTAGGGAATTTCACATCAAGACAAACGATGAAATCTCCTTCTTCGAGAAAGCCCTTATCTAGTTTTAAAACAGAAGTGTTTGGTTGTAGAAAGGATATGTCTGTGTACACTGTTGTTATGGCGCTAATTGTTGTAGTGGTATTGGTCTTCGCTAGGCTCCAGTAAATTTCAGGGGTACAATTTAAAGTTGAGTTCGAGAACTCCATATAGCTGCACAACTGAAATTAAAGCGTGTACGTGGTTAATGCGATAATCCAGAGATTCTTATTTTAACGTAATTAAAAGAATATTTTACATAACGAACCCAAAAAGCCAGCACTGACCTGTTATTGATACATTTCAGCTTCCTCTGAAGGTTGACCACTTTACCATTTAAGAATTTTACTTATTTCTATCGAACATTGAATATAATGGCGTGCAATTTATGAGACAGAGCGGAAATTCGCAATATTTTAAATGGGTACTTATCTCAAACAATGCAGATTAAATTAAACGTCCATGCAGTGTTGTATTGCATTTCGTAAAGTCGACGCGAATGTTTTCAAATAAAGTTAACCAAACTTCGCTTATGTGTGGTCTAAGTCAGATGGACTTTTGCTTCTCTGGATTTTTCCGATACGTAAGTACGACGTTTGTCGAGAAAGATTGTACACACACACACGCACACACACGCACGCACGCACGCACGATGGCACATGCACGCACGCACGCACAACTTCGTGTTGACATTCGAAATCAGTTTGGTAGTTAATAAACCTGTATTCTTTTTTCAATAATAGAACTTGATTTTCTTTGTGCTACAAAGTGCGAATGCATGTGTGTGTGTCGAACTAACACTATAGAATTCTTACCAGGATTTCTTCACTAGCAAAGAATAGCATCGGAGATGCAAAGGACCTCCAAACGTCATCTAGAAGATCGGAATGATTAACACACCTGTCCTCACGCTCTGGGCACGTCTTTGTCATATTGTATACTGTGCCATTTTCAGGCATAACTTCCCATTTGCATGTGAGTGCTACATCAAAGATACCAGGCTGTGCAAAGACATAATACGGATTTAAATGCGGTTATTTAAAGGTATACGGCATTGATTTATCACGAAAGATTGCCTTTTTGTAAATAAAAATATCCAAAGACGATTTAAATCATCAAACAATTTTAATAAACAACATACACACAACATTTTGCTACCAACAAACTTTGGTTGTGTTGCTTAGATATGTTCGTAACACGCTCATGTATTTCTGCCATTTGAGGATTACGTGGAGTCTTCCCTAACGCGCATGTCACGTCAATTCCACCATTTGTATAGCATCATCACGTTTTATTAAGCGTTTGTGATAATTTTCAATCACGATATTCGTTATTTGACATGTCTAGTGTTGCTTAAGAATTCAAGGCATCTCCGAACAAACTTCGTAAGCAAACAAGTTCCAAGTTTCCAAGTTTATTTATTTCAAGCTCATTTCATGCATAACATGACAGTGTGAGCAAAAGTAACACAAACATAAATTAAAAAATACATAGTTGAGGGCCATTACATAGCAAACTAAAACAAAAAAAACATTTAAAGGGAGAGAATGTTTAGAAGTTAAGCATCAATCACATGGGGGTAACAACATACACTATTTGATTGTATAGAAAAACAACACCAGAAAAATATATGTTCTAAATTAAAACTGTTTCAATATTTCCTTAATGAACATAGCATAGTTTTCTGTAATTACTGTTAGTATGATAATCGATGGACATTAACATTTAAATTTATAGTATTAGGGTCTTGTGTAATATTTTTTTCTGTTCGGTAGATTCTTTTGGTCTGTGAAAAAGGAGCCACTGCCTTATTGATAAAATACCAGAGGGATTATAATTTCTAACCAACTTCAATGGGATTGATCTTTATAGTAGAATACATAATTAGATGGTCTACCTTTACTAAAAATATACAATTTTTGAACTTGTCTATGTAACAGTTAGTTTCCATGGCGTTCAAAATATTGGGAATACCGTTTAAATACAATTTTGAAGATCGTTAGCTGACCTCGCTACAATAACAGTATCGTCAGCGTAACAGCAACACAATAGTTTGAAACAAATTTAACATATCGTTTTCATATGACTGACCATTGAAATTTCGTCCGTCTACATCACTGCTATTATTGACATATGAATGTAGGTCATTCAAAAACACCGGATATCATAACTTAAGATGCTTTTCATTGTCTGCCATTGCGCAACTTATTTCTAAATGTATTCATTTTTTTTAAAATATGGAATCATCTTATTGTTATGTATTGATGTAAATCACACTAAATGGTTCTTTCAAAGTGCCTTCATTTTTGTAAGCATATATATATGCATCAATGGATTTTGAACCCTTCGCTTATTATTTAGATTAAATAGGTGAATCAGTATATCGGCTATAAAATCGACAAATAAGTGTGAACTTATTTTTAACTCATGCTATGGTTTCAGTCACCAAAAATAAGTTTCCGACATTTGGATTCAAGAAAATAAGACAATTGATTATTTACGAATACATTTATAACCATAATGAGCATCGGCAAAAGATTGCGCGCTGCCAGACACGGAAAACTCTTCGTAATCACTATAAACGTACATGTTCATGAATGGTTCTTACAATAGTTGCGATAATTATTAAATCTTAAGCCCTGTAATGCCGGATTATCATTGAGGGCTAATGAACTTGTGATGTTCCCAGGTCACTTGCTGATTAAATAAAAAGGGCGTGCAGATCGGAATGTACGAAAATTATTGAATTTTTAGTAATTGTTCTCTGTAATAACACCGTAATAAAATCGAATCGAGTTGCAAAAACGTTTTATATACATTAAATTCGAGAATGCAAAGGATTTTACGGGTTTACTTTTGCATTAACTTTCTCCTTCAATGTATAGATACCCTTGTCAAAACGGGAAATCGCCGCCTTGGTAAGATCAACGAAACGAAAAGTATACGGGTCAGAAACCGGTTGTAAGGCTCCGCAAACCTCATCCTTACCAAAGATTAATCACAAACCAAACGCGCGACTGAAAAGTTCTGAATCAAATGTGCATATGCAGATGGACATTGAAAATATGTAATCCACTAAACGACGCGTATATCAAATACTTCACACATACTATTAGTGTAGCTCATTGGGTCATTGTCGACCTGAAACTGCCCACAAGTCACCCGGGGGTGCCTCGAAGTCGATTCTCTTGACACCCTGGGGTGACATCAAGCCGATGCATGTCACCGTGGGGTGACTTCAAGCCGACCGGGGGACTAGAATCGGCTTTAGTCACCCCAGGGTGACATGAATCAGCTTCTAGTCACCCTGGGTGACTTCAAGCCATTTCAGGTTGAAGTCACCCGGGGGTGACTAGATGCCGATTCTTGTCACCCTAGGTTGACCTCAAGCCAACTCATGTCACCCTGGGGTGACTTCAAGCAGACCGGGTGACTAGAATCGGCTTGAAGTCACCCCGGGGTGACATGAACCGGCTTCTAATCATCCCCGGGTGACTTCAAGCCATTTCAGTCCGACAATGACCCAATGAGCATTAGTGTACTGAGTTGGTACTTTCTGAGGTCGACTGCGTGATATGTTTTAAACTTATTACTATACAATGACATCAGATCAATCTACGAAGACATTACATAATCGCATGAGCCTGTATAACGCATGATTGATTGCATGCATGCTTAATATTTCTTCAACAGAACGCAACTAATTTGTTGCTAGTATATATGATATATATTGATTGGTAATAACCAGAGTAGGAAAGACTGCGATTTGATTCGGCTCGTAACCCCTAGCAAGTGACCGACGTTGGATGCGCACATTTTTCTCTAATTGAAGTGGTTTATTAGATTTATCATATTGCATATGATATGTTGGTACGGCCCTTGCGTTGAAATAATACATGAGACAAATGCTACTATTACATGAAACTAGTAATGCATCCACATAGCTGTATTGCTATACACAGAAAAGAGAATACATAGTGAACGAATAGGGTGATTTCATCAATGGTCGCACTAATGGTATGAACGGTGAAACGTTTTGAATTAAATGGTCTGTTTTAATGGCCTGAACGTCTATTTATCACGAACTATTTGCTTCTTCGACTAAACTCTTTCATTTAAATGGGTCATGCTCTCAAACACACATACCTATTAACTTACTGATTATCAGGAAACAAACAGTGGTATAACCTCTGGACATATATATCTACTCGCGTCGTTTCTATATACATTTTATAAAGCTTTTTTTCATTCCAAGTACCATCTACGTATTAGGAGTATACTTTACCGTGGTGAACGTTTTTTGAAATATTTCCATTTTCTCAATTTCTGTTGGCTCACTGTAAGTGCCATCCCCAAAATCGACAGTGCATATAGGGTCTGTCCTGTTCGGTTGCATGTCCTAGTCAGAATTCAAACAGCCATATATTGTTTTACAATTTAATGCAGCTCAGGTACTTTATAAAGACCCGTTGGGACTTATGACACAAATACAACATAATTGCTATGCGTTTATATATGTTCAAGAAGGTAATTATTGTGTCAAATGTTCCTTGATTTCAATGAACATAATATAATCCATACTGCGTTAATGTGGTTCTAAGGTCATCACTCCAACGATCATACAGTTTCTGATGTACAATTATTGTTTAATAAATATAGCATCTGGCACGAGTTGATATATCATACCATATTTTATTAAACGAGTTCAGCAATGTTGTTAGTAAGCGACCCTGTGGCGAGCTTACTAACGAATTTCCTGGACGAGTTTAATACAATATAGTATGAAATGACAACGAGTGTCAGATCTTGTTTATCACATGCTTTTAAATGAGCAAATTAAATAAATATTATCGCAAACATAATGATAAATACCGCTTGTTGTTTACATTTCGTGACGTCATTTGACGTTGCAACGTCATTTCAGCAAAATAACAAAATGCGATTGGTCAATCGAGCGAAAACGAAGCCAATTAAAACGCCTTAAAAGTGTATTACACATGTGTAAGATAAAAATATTCGTAATGGTTATATTACATGAAAAACAGGGTATGGCATGTGATACACATAAATCTATATTTTAAACACATATGTGTGCACCATATATAAATTCGCCACTGTAACCGCTTGAAGTATTAGCTTAAAGTCAAATAACTATCAAAATGATTGATGTCCTCAAATTATAATTCATTTCAACTGAATGTATAAAAACGACGGGTTGAATTGCACTATTTTTTGCGCTATAAACATCCAAAGTAAAAATTCAAAATGTGCATGCTATTTAAGACACAGCTATTTTAAACAAGGCTTTATTAGTTGTGCATGCCATGACTGAGGCTAATATCGGCCGCGCGAAAACCTCAATTAATTAAAATAATGGGAAGTATCTTCATATTTACCTTTATTTGATTATTTTAAATGTTTCCTGATGCCTCGACTGTTCTTTTCGAACAGCAATATTATGATTACTTAACATTAGGCTAATGATTGTCCTCTGGTTTGGTGTATTGTACTGTATTGATGACAAATAGCTGATCATATATGTACCCAATTGTTAATGACTATATCTAAAGAATATTCCAAAACATAGCCTTTCTATGTGTAATTCTGCTATTAGTAAAATCCGTCTTTAAACGTTAAATGTACAGAAATAAGGACCATGTTTAATATTCTTGTCACTCGTAATGTCTATTGTAATGTCTACACCAGGTTTCCTTATCACATCCTTTATACTTTGCAAATTAGTACGCTTTTGAGGACGGACACGCGGTTAAACAGAGAAAGGCGTTGGCAAACAGCGTAGACCCAGATGAGACGCCGTATGATGCGGCGTCTCATCAGGGTCTGCGCTGTTTGCATAAATGAATTTCTGTAAGAAATATTCTAAATATAGAAATGAATATACATGTACTAGACATCCGTAATTTTGGAAATAAATTGATCCACTTTAGAAGGATGGGAGAGTCCACTAGTCATAAATGTGTTAAAACTATGTGGAACACCGAAAAATCATGCATATTTTCCAAAAGTCCCACGATGAGATACACATGGAAAAATTGATGCAGAAATCAAATCTACATTTGTATAATTACACCCACCATATGACTATGTTTTCCTAGACTTTAAGTTCACTTTGATATGAGTTAATTAACAAAGACTATTACATACATGTACGACAGAGAGTACGTCTTTAGACCCTCCCCCGACACATCCTTGAGGGAGTAATTCACATTTGTTGAACATGCATAGTTGGATTTATTTGTGTAGATTTATTTATAAGCGTACCTGCAAAGTTACGGTCAAGTCTACGCTCAAAGGTTTGTTGGGGTCTGGGATTTCAAAAGTCATCTTGAAATACTCGCAGCTGAATCCTGAAATGAGCGGTTTAGAATTATGTTAACAGTCAATAATATAAAAAGTCACGACATATGCATTAATTATTGAAAAAAAATAATTATATAATGTTGTTTTTTTCCATTGTTAATGTCAATTTGATATATTCTCTTGAGTAATTATTTAACTACTACAAGCATTTTTAGTTATAAGCGCGTTTGGCTCGTTTAATATATTGTTCGCTTTAGTAGTAGTTTACTTTTGTAATCATTATTATGCCATTCATTATGTTTTGTAATTACAGCTACAAAACACATTGTGGCGTATGTGATATATTGTATAAGTAAGAAACAATCGAATGCTATGACATATTCTTAGATATTCTCACCTTGACACACGTTTTCAGAAGATCACACTTTAAAGTATACAATGTGAAACTCAAATTTCTGACACATACAATACTAATTGTTTCACTGTCAATGGAAATGATATTTTATAATTCTGCATAATTATTTCGATACTAACTAAATTTGTTCTGCTTATAAAAGCACCTAAATGTCGGTAAAGCATACAAATACATATACAATTTAAAATACATATTAGACATATGCATTATTGTTAATGTCGGCATGTCTAAAACATGACCTTTTCAGTCTTAAATCGGACTTACGATCTTTTATCAGGGGCGACGTTGGGCCGGAAAACCCAGGAATGACAAGCGCATGTGTTGTACTTGAAGTATTTAACTGATCGGCCGAGTTGTCGATGTTGGACGGTGCTGGTCCAACTGGTTAAAACATAATGCAAGGTTTGTTATTCATTTCTTGATACTACTGAGAACATATGCGTGTATAAAAGTGAAAGCAATGTTCAGTGAATTCGCCGTGCATATTGATATTTAGCCTTGATTGTTAATAGTGATATATAGATACGTAATCAGTACCGAAATTCCATGGAAAAGTCTAATAATTCTAAGATTGGCTGTAAATTTAAACCATACATTTGCTCTTAACATATATTGCACTTCGTAGTTTAAAAGCATTGCGAAGACCACAACTGGCTGTTTGTTTTAAGCTTACACGAACGAACGCCGTCTTTGCGTCGACCCTAAACTTGTTTTGAGTATTTCATAGTAAGTAATCGATGGCTTTTTACTAAATTTACTTGAGTAACAATTATGTTGGCGAAATGTTTTGTTGCAGCTGATCAAATTTCGTTTCAACTACTTAAAACTGCAGAATACATTATAGTAAGTATTGATTTGACAGTTTATTCATTATTTAATAGAGATGTATCAAGACAACAAAAACGAGCGAACACATTTTATCCGACCACCTTCCCACATTTAGGGATGTTTATTTGACTATATCATGTCCACAGGTACACTTCGTTCTCAGTTTACTATTTTACATTAACCCATTTATGCCTAGTGGACTCTCCAATCCTTCTCAACTGGATCAATTTATTTCCAAAATTAGGGATGCCTAGTATATTTATTTCTATATATTTAGAGTATTTCTTACTGAAATTCCTTGAGGCAATCAGCGCAGATCCAGATGAAACGCCGCATCATGCGGCGTCTTATCTAGGTCTACGCTGTTTGCCAAGGCCTTTTTTCTAGACGCTAGGCAGTAGGCATAAATGGGTGAACATTTTACATTTGTAGACAATATATTTTTTTCAATTATCTGTAATCAGTAAACCTATTAAATTTAAAATTGCGTTAAGTTGTTAGGAGTAAAATAAAACTTTTAATGACCATAGATAGTTTTAAATCGAACCATGTTCAATACAACAGTTATTGTAATTTAAGTTAATTTTAATCACTTAACATGTGTGATTTCGGCGTTAAACGGACATGTAAACATTTGATCTGGAGAACTTACTTTCATGCATTTGATTGCCTTTAAATTAATTAATAATGCATTAATACCCTTAAATTTTCATTATTTACTTACCTTCCGTAAGCACTTCATACGGGTCTATAACTGGAATTTAAAAGGAAAAGAAACACGTGATATTCTATATAGTATAAATAATAAATGGATAAATGGATAAAAATAATCAGTTGCGTTCACAGGCCCAAATACACTTGCTTACATTTGAATGTCGTATTAACCCATTTATGCCTAGCTCCAATCCTTCTAAATTGGATCAATTTATTTCCAAAATTAGGGATGGCTAGTATATTTATTTCTATATTTATAATATTTCTTACATACATTTCTTTAAGCACACAGCGCAGACCCTGATGAGACGCCGCATCATGCGGCGTCTCATCTGGGTCTACGCTGTTTGCCAAGGCCTTTTTTTTCTAGACGCTAGGCATAAATGGGTTGAGTTATGAATTCTATAATATGTTAAATGAACATCTACTCTATCACGCAATGCTGCGCAACACAGTGCCACAGCGGTGTGAGTTTATGGCATAGCTATCGACCGTCAACCAGATTGACGAAAAAAAAGATAAGTTTTAAAATACCGTTTATATTACAATAATAAGTTGTATATTGATTAAAATATCACGACTCGTATATTACATTGATACTTAAAAAAAATCATATTTTCAGTATATTCAGTAATGAAATTTCGCGAAGTGAAATCGAAAGTACATCGCATCGCAAAACGTAGGTGACATAACGATAAACACACTATATAAATACCGCAAGTAGATTGATCATTTTATATATAAAATATATACATATAGGATCTGACACGAGTTGTCATATCATTCCATATTTTATTAAACGAGTTCAGGAATTTTGTTAGTAAGCGAGCCTTTGGCGAGCTTAATAACGAATTTCATGGACGGGTTTAATAAAATATGGTATGATATGACAACGAGTGTCAGATCTTTTTTATCACATGCTTTTAAATGAGCAAATTAAATAAATATTAACGCAAGCACAGTCAAATCCAAACTAGGCATATTTTTACAGGACAGTATGTCCTGTTAAAGGGGGAAAAAATACAGGACCTTCTCTTTTTTAACAAGACCTAAAGGCTAAAGAATATAAAAGTAAAATAACTTTTCATTGCTGGGATCAAGGTGTTTAATACTGTTTATGATATAAGAAATTTGCCAAAACGAAAGTAGCCGATACTTGTTTACCTAAGCTACGTTTAGAGCACATGTTAGATAGGAGTCTGGTCAATACGGCCTAATCCGACGACGACCTCGATAAATGAAAACCAGCTTTTGTGCACGCATGGACATTGACAGCTAAGATATACACTGTTCAAATTACAATGATCATTATAATACATTACTTTTGCTATTACAACCACACAAATTGATACCATATCATTTAATAATCAGATTTATGATTATCTTGTTAAGGGACTAGGCCGTCATGGATTTGGACCGTCCTGAACGGCATTTGTAAGATGCACAAACTTGGACCAATCAGGTGACCTCGGAAAATTCTGTCAGCAGAAAGAGCATTGGCACGGAAAAGCACATAAATAAAGACGCTATCGCATTTTTTGCAACTCAGAAAACTTTAAGAGCCGTAAACAAACCCATACAAAGCACCAAATTCGTTCTCTTTTTTTTACGGACAATCGGTCCTGTATATTTGACCGACGGGCCAGACCTAACACATTTTTACAGGACATGTCCGTCGGTCCGGCCATGTTTGGCTGAGACTGCAAACCTATAAATGTAAAATTCCGAATATTGTTTACATTTCGTGTCGTCATTTGATGTTGCAACGTCATTTCAGCAAAATAACAAAATGCGATTGGTCAATAAACGAAAACTAAGCCAATGAAAACGCTTAAAAATGTTGTATTACACATGTGTAATAAAAAAATATGGTAGGATTTTCGTGTGATGGAAGAGATTGTGTGTGAAAGCATGGAACGACAATTTTGCGTGAAGATTGTTTTTGAATGTGACGTAACAAACTTCAAGATCGATTCTAAGAACCAGTCAAATATTTCACTTTCATGACTTAGGCAACACAACACGTTTTTGATTGGTTGATTTAAATATGCTCGCTACGAAGTTTCCAAGACGGATCCAATAATTAAAGCTCTCGATAAAAAAATCGTTTCGAAGAAAGTCGAGATATTAATAGATATTAAGAGAATATTAAAACGAATTTAATAAACGTAAATACAAGGTATAAAACGGCGAAAACTACCTGTTTTGACACGGATTTGCCATCTTAATCGTAACATGATAACCCCCTCTGGGAGCACTAGTGTTTTATATGATTGTCTTGTCTTCTCATGGTTTGAATATGTATAAATGTACCGGTAAATCGTATATTCACGCTTTAAATAAAATTAAAGGATTAAATTTTATAATTCACCTACAAAGAAAACACATTTATAGTTTGCACATAAGGATCAATATAGTTAATTAAATAAGGAAAACAACACAGTACTGTTAGCTGGTGTCGTGGTGTCGACAGTTGTGGTGCCGACAGTTGTGGTGGCGACAGTTGTGTTGCCTGGAGCGACAGTGGTGTTTTCTGAAACGACTGTTGTATTGGTTTGAGCGACAGTTGTGTTGCCTGTAGCGACAGTGGTGTTGCCAAGAACGACAGTTGTGTTGCCTGGAGCGACAGTGTCGTTGCCAAGAACGACAGTAGTGTTGCCTGGAGCGACAGTGGTGTTTCCTGATGCGACTGTTGTGTTGACTGGAGCGACAGTAGTTGCTGCATTCACTGCATTATAAAAATAAAATCGGTATCGCTATACGCAATGGTAAAAAGGTTTACTTCCGACGAAACTATGTAACAATTGATGCTAGTTTGATGCTCAGTATTATAATTTATTAACCGTTTTAATACCCTAGAGAATTTCATTTGCAGTTCCAAGGCGGACAAGTTGGGATCGTGTTTTCTCTGAATAACTCAGTCTGCAAAATAAACACATCGCCTGATCGCCAATGCGATGAGATCTATGCTCTGGTGACAGAAAAAATTGTATATCCAGTGTTTTTATGGCAATTTCGGGGCCGATATTCGGCCCCATTCCTCTCAAAAAAGAGTATATATATTTGCCCCAATTTTGTAGAAAAAATCCCCTCCAGAAGTTTAAAAAAAATATTTATTTTTTTAAGAACCGTCTAACGAAAAATATATTTCATAAACAACTATCTCAAATTTATTTCATAAACAGCTAACAAAGTAAATATTATAACTATAATTAATATGATTTTGAATTATTATAAAGAGTTATATCAAATTAGTTTTTCCCAAATCAGTGGACTTTTCACATGAATTGCATTTTTTTTCCCGAAATGGCCAGGAAAAAGCCTGATGTATCTATATTGTGTCAATATTTGTTGATAAAAACATTCCAATTTGGTCCATTTTATTGATACAAAAATTCACAAATTTGCCATTTTATGGATTTAAAAAATCCCAATTAGACTCAAAATGGCTAGGAAAACTGAGATTGAATGTGCAGAAAGGCTGAACTGTCTGCAACTAATGCTGAAAAAAATCATTGATATATATTTAAGAAAAAGGACAAAGAAATTAAGCTGTGAATATTACAAAGTCTTTGATAGATACAGCTGTTTCTGTCCTTTTTCTTAAAAATATAAATATGAAAGGGATCGGTAAAGCATATAAGGCGCTATGAGAAACTGTAACAAGTGTGACGAAAAATCTATTATTATTAGCCTTGGTGACCTTGACCTTGAACCCAGTGGCTTCAAACCTCATCAAAAGATAGAGGTCCATGCAAGGTACCTACATGCCAAATATGTAAGAGATCGGTTAAATAGTGAAGGCGCTATGAGAAACTGTAACAAAAGTGTGATGAAAAATCTATTATTAGCATCAGTGACCTTGAACCCAGTGACCTCAAACCTCATCAAAAGGTAGAGGTCCATGCAAGGTACCTACATGCCAAATATGTAAGAGATCGGTAAAATAGCAGTGTTCGAATTTCACTTTTGAAACCACTAGTCCGTTCGGGCTACCAGATTGAATTTTTCACTAGCCCCAATCAAAGTTTACTAGCCCGAACTTTTTATCACATGTTTTTAAAAGAAGTTTATATTTTGGACAGTTCTGGATAGTGTTTATTGCGGGTAGGGTGTAATTGATAAGGATTGCAAATAACAGTTCATCCCATTTTACTGGAAATGTTATTATACTATTTCAATGACTCAATACGATTATATTTATTTATGCAGGTACTCGTCAATCAATACCTAGAACATGCAGTCAAGATGCAAAGGTTTATATCCTGTCTGTAAATTATTTTTAGGTGTCAATGGTCCCAAATTTGAAATCCGAAAAATTAAGCAGAGTGTCTGAGGCAGTAGGATAAAGCAAATAGAGGGCAGAGTCCCAACCCCCTAGCTTATTGTTCTTTTTATAGTCTTTCTAGGTCAAATTCTTGTGAGTCCAATGCAAAAAAATATCAACAAAAACCATCCGTTACACCGCATGTGTATTCATCATTCTTTTTTGTTTATCAAGAACGTCGAAAATAAATTAAATGCGACGGATAATACCGTATCCGAAAACAACTGCCCGAAAACATATCAAGATACGTCTTTGGCACGTGAAATAAAATATGCATATCGTTTGACTGCCGAACATGAAAACCAGTAAAAAGTAACCTACCTTAAACGCAATCAATATATAATTTGGTTGATATATTCTTTTAAAATATGATATTGCCATGCTTTTATTCGCCAATAGATAATTTAAAATTCAAGATGGCGGACATTTACAACATTCATATAATTGTACGGTTTTCGGAAAGTACCGCATATTGAACAACCTGGGTAGATCCGTATTTTAAATACACGGTGTCAAACAAAAATCGTCATTCAAACTCTCGTCATGTCAACATGATCGGGAATGTGAGGAATTGCGATACGATGCTACATAAACGCTAGATATGGTTCAAGAGATGGATGAAAATAATATTTTTGAGCATTTTTAATTTTCCAAAGTTGGAACAATCACTAGCCTGATCGGTATAGTACCTAGGGAAATTCAGTAGCCCGAAACGAGATCAACTAGCCCCGGGCTACCGGGCTATGCGAATTTCGAACACTGAAATAGTGAAGTCGCTATGAGAAACTGTAACAAAAGTGTGACGTACGGAAGTACGGAAGGACAATTGGCAAATAAATGCTCCGCCGAAATTTTATTTCGGGGAGCATAAAAATCAATTTACGTATTTCCGAGGTAAATGTTTACATGTCGTGACACCGCCTGGATAACTTCCCATATAATCCGACAATGTTACATTCATGACTAAATTCAGTGTTCAGTTTCAGTTTCAGAAGGCCAGTTTTAGGGCCTTTATTTGGGCCGCGTTCTGAGAAGACGGAGCTTAATGCATGTGCGTGAAGTGTCGTCCCATATTAGCCTGTGCTGTGCAGTGCAGTCCGCACATGTTAATCAGGGACAACCAAAATTTGATTTTTGCTAAAAAGAGACTTAATTTTAACGAACATGTCATAAAAACGGAAGTGTCGTCCCTGATTAGCCTGTGCAGGCTAATCTGGGACGACACTTTACGCACATGCATTATGCCTAGTTTTTTCAGAACGCGACTCATCAACATCACATTAACGAGCTTGTGTGTTGCAATAAACAACATCAAAGATTGACAGGTTTACGCTTAGGCAGAGTTGTTTGTTTTGCACTGGGACTTACTCAATAAGATTTGGCTGGTGTTTCATTATTTTCTCTTTTATTCACGTACCGAATTCAAATTTTTGAAGGCCTTTTTCCATAAATGGGTTATAGGCAAATCAAGGAAAATCAATTCAAATATAGCTTTAAAAGTAAACTGTGTCTTACAATGACTTGCTGTTATTATTTCGCATTTATGTTTTACATAAACAAATTCATCTACGATACCAGATCATGCAACTGTTGGATAATCTAAACCTATCGATGCAGTTAATGCTTCGCAAAGCTACAGCGCCTCGTATTGAGCAATTATTAAATACTTAATGGCGAACATGGGGATAAATGAATAATGCAACGGATAACTGTCGAGCATATAAAAGGTGTTAAATTACATTATTTTGAATTTGTAAGTTCTATATCAGTAATTGTCAGTTGTATTATGTCCCACTTAGTTTTATCTTAAATAAGGGAATTACATTAAGATCTACTTTTGCTGCAGCTTAAGTTTCACTGTACTAATTGTTGGTTTTAAACCGCTGTGTGTCGTTGTCGAACATGCAACATTCCTACAGAACCATGGGGCTATATATAATGGATTTTTAAAAGCAATGTCCATTCTGCTTAAAGGCTTTTGTGTTTTACAGTATTGATATACATGCAAACAACATTTTCCATTTATGGTTGGTGATAGTATAGTCGATGAACATTGCAATTATTTAAATGTCGTTTGATTTCTAGTAAAGAGAGACAAGTAGACTAAAAAACGGACTATATACCATCATGACATAAAATGGTTTAATTTATTCTGACAAACTTGTTTGAACCTTTATGAATCGGAGTATAATTGTTCATACACAGTTGATGTGGTTAAAAAAAAAACTTTGTCTATCGCTTTCTGTGCGCAACGTAACATTCGTTTATCTTTATTGTGTAATGGTAGCGTCGGTTCGAATACTTTTCCCATTGTGTGTTTTAGACAATGCCATATTTATTATGTATTTATATTTGAGACTGTTCCTATTATTATAGCTTCACGTAATGGATATCTCTCAGTGGGCTGATCTCACCTCAGTGAGCGTATTTAAGAATGACAAACAAATAAATCATCAATATGAATATATTGCCCGAGAAGAAGAGGGTTTTATAGGACAGCCATTACGTAGGCATACAAACACAGCCTATTGTGGGTACAAACAGACAATATGTTAACTGAGCCAAGAAAAGTCGTCTTACTTTACGTGTAAATACCCCTATAAAACTGGTAAGGCGATGCACAATATGTTCACATATTGTATGCATTGAATTTTGCTTAATGCTGAATTAAACTTTAGATTATTAGATATAAGATATTATTAAAATCTATTCAAAATGTGCATCAATTCAAGTAACTCTAGACTGAAATGTTTTGTAAACTTTGCATCGATAAGTGACGTTTTGTGCATTCTACACTGCGAACTATGCTAGCCTTGTCCGACATTGACTTCGTTTTGTATAAATGACATAGTTGTTACTGCTTTACTGGAAACTTCGGCACAAGTGGTATACAATGAACTAAAATGTAGTCGAGAAACTTATAATGATACCAACTTTATTGGTATATAATGACATATTAAATTAAATAGCATTCGTATCGCTGAAAGAAAAGTATCGCTAAAGGCTTTGTTTACATGCACAATATTCGCTAAAATTAAAGAGTTGACGATAAAATACATACTGATAATAATATTTTGTCCTAAAAATATTTGCCATCGGATAAAAAGGCACTCATTGTGCTTACACGGTGATTAACCGGTGTGAATTCGTTAGGTGTACAACCATCGGAACATGAGGAATGAGTAACTATGATGAAAAACAGGATTGGAGGCATACATACAGATTCCACTAAGCGCTTTAATCCGATCGTACGTTATGTTAACATTACGTTAACCTGTTCGAACTCATTTCACGAAGAGCATAAGCAGGGTGCAGAATCAACGGGTTTTTTAGGGGTTTACACACGGGCTGGACAAAATGTAATCACGCCGTTAAGAACTTTATTTTTGCTTATATCTCAAGTTTTTTTTTAATGAATTTGAAAAAATCTATAGTGCATAAAATACTTCTGGCAGGTTTGTGTTCAAACCAGGCAAGTGCGGAAAATGTTGATAAATGCTTAAGTTGCTCAACTTTGGGCTTAAATGTCTGACGAACAACGACTTTAAAAAAAATCGCTACGGTCAAATTTAAGATAATTGTTTTAAGATTGGATTCAGTTATTTAAGTTGTTCCTTGGATGAGTTGTATGATGCCCGGACACGTTTTGCCAAGGTATTTGAAAACAATGTTGTTTTCGCGCCTAATCGGGCATTTTTTCAATCAATATTTCCCGATCGGGCAAGTCAAAAGCGGATTCCCCAACTTTCCTAATCGGGCAAGGTCCCCGATTGGTTATACAACTTCAGATCATCCAAGCGCATGCGAGTTAAGTCAGTTCTTATCTAGACTTTAAAAATGAACGATTCCTGGTCGCCGTTTACCCTCATGCCGGGGATATGTTCCAAGTTACATGTTTCATTGTATTTCACTAACCTAAAAGGCAGCAATTAAAAGATTAATCCAGTGTGGACATTTAGATATTTTATTCTATCCGTTTGGTCAATTTGCCCGTTCATGAAGCAATGTCGCAATCGCTCTGCATTGTTAATATCTTTTCACAATACTGTTAAACTTCAATACACAGTACCAATAAAACATATCTGCTCTCATAATTTAAAGTTTGCATTTTATAATGCAAAGAAACAGATTATTATAAAAGGCTGCGCTCTATGGCACATGAGTAAGCCATTTCAATGAAAAACAATAAAACATACGGACGTAAGTATGCTTTGCACATACATTCAGGTGATATGTAAAGTGAAAATTTGTTTTACCTACGGTGTTTGCAAATAAAATCATTTACATACACAACTTATACCATTTTAATATAGATTCAGGAAAAAAACGAATGCAATTATTAATGTTCCTACAGAAATGTTCTTCTATCGACACGATTCTATATCAAATTACAAAAAAGAAGAAAACCTACTTTTAATAAATAAATGATACTTTGTAAAAACTGGATGTTTATTTTAATGCTGGCAAAGATTTATTCATATACTATCTCTTCGTAAACAATAGTCTTAAGTAAAATTCGATTAAATACAATGAAATCGAGAATAATTTTATCAAGATAGTCATACTGAATTTAACTATAAATATATTTTACACTTTCAACACAAGTGTCAGTTATAGTATTATAGCAGAATATCTAATCTGTAACAGCTGCACTTCGTAGTACGGTTCAGGATCGCATTCGTATTGTATTGCCTCAATGTGTTTGATGGCAACATAATGTTTCATAATAGTGCCCACCTAAGTAAAACATTAACACGCAATTGTGTATGCCCGAATGGGTAACGCAGCCTAACATCTATCAGATGATACTATTTTCAAACCATTCAATAGGGCAAACATATAAATAAAAACTCTTTTAGGTAGTGTTTATGCTCATTGTCTTTTAAAGTCATCTCAACTTTTATCAGTTAATGAAGCGACGTACGTGTTATGTCTCCTCATCATAAATGTATAATGGCTGCCATACACTATCGAGACCTTTGTTGGTTATGACAATTCGCGGATAATTTAATATGCCTACCGACTTGTTTAGCCATAAACAAAATTAGCGCCTATAGTTCAGGAGCCATAGCTCATGTCTTCTAATGTCACCGCAATTGTCAGGGAAGTGTTGGCAAACCAGTTCTTGAAACTTCCTACGACGTCTGGCAAACGAAAGCTGGGTATATTTCATACACGAACGTGACAGTTATAGTATTTAAGAAGAAACATCGTTAAAAAGCTGAAAATGCTTAGTTTGGTAAAAGTGTGCATTTAAAAATACATGCGTGTAGGTTCTTACTAAAAATTTAGTCTGGTGTTTAACAAACGCAGTATGAACTATTGATCCAGTAATAATACATAATATTAATCCGATCTTCATAACGGCCTTGAAGTTCTGATGCATCTGATGTAATATCGTTACAAATGTCGTCTGTTGTTTTAAGAAATGCAGTATGAACTATGGGTCCACTATTTATACACGCGTATTGATAAGATCATCATTACACGTAAACATTATTGTTTAAGCTTGAACTTCTAAATATTGCAATATATCTACGTGTGGAAAGCTGTTAACCAATACAATCTGAAAGACAAATTCAAAATATGGAAGCAAGTGTTAGATTCTCTTGCAATTCAAATCACATTCATGAGATAGTGTCTCTTAGAATTCTCAAGATGCGCCTCTTACAAAATTAAATATAACAATAAGCACATTGCTATACATCAACAGGCATGGAAGTAAGAGATATATTCCCAGTGCACTATCCCCGTTATGAGATCTGCCATGGAGTTTCAAATTGATACCTCTTTAAGTGTTCAATAAATACAGCACACCACAAAGAGCACAAACACTACACAAATTCAAACTGGAGTTATAGTTGATGACAGAAGAAAATCCATTTAATGGTATCTAGCTACAAATGCAGTTTCAACTTGATACTTCTTTGAGTTTTAAAATAAGCTCCGGAAAAAATATGAATACGCATATTAATAACGGGCAACAACTCTTCAAGTATGAGGGAAGGCATTATGAGTATTATGCACAATGCAACAATAACATCTACTTGAATGTCCAGTTTCAATGTGATTTTTTATTGTAAGATATACTCCGGGAAAAGAGAAATAAACACAGGATAATAATGAATTTATGTATATATCCTCCGGACAAAATTTATGTACACAAACTTACACAGTGCAATACATATAAAATAAAGGAACACTTAGTATTATTATTGAGAACTGATACCCATTAATTCCTGCCTAACAAGATTCATATTGGTACCTCTCATAGTTTTATGTTTTATTCATGTTTAGTACAAGAAAGCGGACATCGAAAACCTTGGACCGAGTATGCCTTGCGCATAATAATGAACAGTTTGATGTTAGAGTGTTATGTTATTATTTTATAACGGATTCGGAATATGATATAAGTTACAAAGGGTTGATTTTATTGGTATGTTTCTTTGTGTGTAGTTTTGCACTGCATTACATGGTAAACATATATTTTATGCGTTGTAAAACAGAACGGCTGATTAAAAAGGCCTTAACAAATAACGTCTTGACTAGGAATAATGCGCATGAATTTGGCCGCAAAATGTTGTTTTTGCCAGGTTGCAATCTGAATGTTTATCTTGAAAAAAAAAATTCAGTAAAGGATCTATATGTGTCTCTGAACACACGATTTAATATTTACCAGTTTTCAACATAATTTTCGTATTTCTAAAACAAGCATGCATGTCATGAAAATAAACACAATCTGTGAATACAGAAATATAAAATTTAAATTTTTTTCCTTAAGATTTGTTTACTACAGGCATACATTTTGGTTCCTTGTCATTGTGCTAAGCTTTGGTCGGAGTTCAAAAAGGTTATTGCATTTTATTAAAACTTAATGTGTTATTCCATTCTCCTTGCAGTCATTAAAGAAAATGAAGCGTGCTTTAATGTGTTTAAAGCTTGGGTCTTCTTTACAATTGTGTTCATCTTGTCATAAACCATTTGTTGAATATCGGACTTATTTGAAAAAAAAACGTCCCAAGTTTCTACCAATGTAAATCAGATCGCATCAATGATCATCGGAACAAGTCTTTTTTAACATGTGAGCAAGAAGTCTACTAAAGAAACATTGTGGACCATGTATTTTGAGGTCAATGAAAAGGTTTCTGACACATATACTCTAAAAGTGTTCTAAAGTATCTGAAAGTGTTCATTATAGTGAAATAAGGTACAACACATAATGTACGCATTATTTTTTAAATGTGTGATATTTTGTTTTAACATTACCATGTGGATAAACGTTGAACAAATCTCAGTACTGTTTAGATCAAAGGTATGATTTACTCACAGGCTGTAAAAGTTGATATCAGTGCGATGAACGCTGTGCACAAGTTGACGACTGATGCAATCATGTTGAAGGTTTCACTCTCTGTTGTACCATTTGTACCAGAAATCCTGAAACACAAGTGTTGATAAAAACTAGAGAAATACCGCATGCATGTACGTAAAACCGCAGTTATAAATAAAACGAAAACATTAGTCTAATGTTAAAGAAAATACATGTATACTTGTATTATTCCCAAGATTATGGAAGATCAAGGCCCGTATTCGCCAACCTATTTTTAGACTTAAGAATAAAGAATAGATTTGGAGACAACAAATTTGCGTTAAGTGTTTGTATATATACAGGCCTCCACTGGTGATTTATGTCATTAACAAAATGTTCTACACGAAGAATGATATAGATAGAAGTATTTAATGCATAGTTTGACTCAAAGTTCAAGCAATGCATGAATATATCAAATTTAAGAATATTCTTAATTTTTAGACTTAAGTCTAAGAATTGTTTGATGAATATAAAAATAATATTGTGCATATGAGTGAATGAGATTTGAACAATATCAAGCATACTGTCATTATTTTTAAGTAGGACTGTGTAACGTTGGATCACATGACTGGTATGTCATGCATAATTGGCGGCGCTTAATTTTCGATAATTCAAACAATCGTTTCATATACCCGTTAAGTTACTCGAAGTAGTCGTCATGAATCAATGAACACAAAACCGTTGGATTGTTTCTGGCGGAGAATGTTTTTGTTTCTTTGTCAAAGCTCATTCAAGAAAACGAACAGTTCTAAGTCAACTTTGAATTGAAATGTGTCAGCCATTTCGACGTCGATATTAATTTAAAGAAGCGAGTGTACTCACAATTACAGACGTAAAATATAATCTAACAAATATGGCTTTTACATACAACATTCTGGAATATCAATTACTTTATGTCTAAACTCTTCTTGAGCTTACCCATGTCTACCTTATTAATGGCCCCGAATATTTGTGATATGGAAATATTTTCCAATGAACTATTTTGAATGTTTTAAGTCAAGTTATAGACGTTGTTGTGTCAAAGCAGACCTTTAATGTAAGTTTATGATATTTTGAGATTGGTCGAGGGTAAACAACGCCATTATCGAAAGTTTTGTAATATGTAACAGAATTTTAATTTCACATGTGGAATCTGAAAAAAATAAAAAAAGTAACGCGATTTAATATACTGCAACTGCAAAGTATGTGTCCCGTGGTATAACCGGTTTTAACTTCGTGTGAAAGTGAAACAAGAACGACTGTTGAATTGTATAACTATGTTCATAATATAATATTAATTGCGCATATTTATAAACAAATGTGTATGTTGTTAATACAGTTTATAAGAGAACCGCTATTTGTATTGACCGTTTAGGCTTTGACTTTAAAGATGTGACTCAAAAGTCTCTGAAGGGTTTTGTGAACACCAGAATGCTGATATTTATCTTCTTTTATAGCACTCGTGAATATTTCCGGCTATTGTTAGCAACATTGTATGCAGTATTTTATAAGGGCTGTAATTGCCCGCTCGCATCTTAAACTGAACTTTTGAGGAGATGTATATGCAAGGTCACACCACGCAAACTCAAAGCTGCGACCAACTTGACACTAAATACGCATGAAGCGAATGCTTGACCATCAACAATCTTCTATATACAGGTAACCTTTAAAATGTTCGATTGTCTCTTACAAGAAGTCCAACCCATGTTGGTTGAAAATGATCTTCGATGTTTCATTAAATCAATTTGTTCGACCGAACATGTCTTTTGAATGTTGGTTTACAATCGCAATCAATTGAATAATAATTGAGTATGGTCACACATATGTCGCAAACTATATTTTCAATGTGGAATTGACGAACATGTTTGCCGAAAGGTCCGTGACGAGAACCAGAGATCATATAATAAAGAAGCCCGAAGAGAGTTCTTTACCTTGTAGCAATGATTCAGTTTTACAATCAGTCTAAAACGTGTCACGTAGCATCATTATGTACGATTATAACTCAGATTTATGTTGCCATGCACACCATCAATAAGCTTTATTGGGAGTTTAATCTAAAAAAAGTACGCAGTCTGATTAGAATTATATGCATAGCACGGGCCATAATATTGTTGATATTTATGTGTACATTTATGAAAGCAAAATTAATATGATACGCTTTTTAAGTTGACAGACTTGTCCGAAATTATAAATTGGTGTTCGTTCATATTTTACAATTTATTATGATTAATGTATCACATAATTGCATCCAAAAATGTCTACACTTCTAATTCATGTAATCGAATGAATCATAATGTATCATTTGATATTTACATTATTGAATGAGGCTCATTTATTTATTGCATGCCGCTTAACAATGTTCCAATGAATTACAGTTGATTGATTGTCGAGATGAGAATCTAATTCCAAGTCCAAGTCCAAAACTTTATTGCATTAACATTATACAATGTTACAGCACAATAAATAATATTGACATGGAGAAGTACAAAGTCAACAGAACATACACCAAAGTAGTTAGCATCACATATCTAGCAATAATGGCAAAAGTGAAGCATTATACATAAAGTATTCGTAAATGAAAAGTGAGGTTGATTCATACTAGTGGACAAAGTATATAACTGGTGTCTTTATAATTAATCGGTGCCTATTCTCAATTTCTCGGCATTATATATAAATTTGGCAATATTATATAAGCTGGTACTACATGTTGATTTCAGAAGCAATTCGAATTTATTTAGGGTAGGCCAGTGACAGTAATAAGGTTTAAAATATTTAATTCTGAGCTCCTTATACATTGGGCAAACAAGTAAAAAAATGGTATTCTGTTTCAATTTGATTCATTTTACAGGATCGACAGGTTCGTTTATTCACGGGCATGTTCGTATATCTGCCGGTTTCAATAGCAAGTTTATGCGATAATGTTCTGAATCTAGCCAGAGAAAATCTATATTTCTTTTCATGATTTTTTTGCAAATATGGCTCTAATTTGATTTCTTGTTTAACAAGAGAATAATATTTTAGTTTAGAAGATGACTTTACCTCGAGATGCCAGGTTTGGTGATAACTATCTATAATTCGCCTTTTAACAGTTTCAAGGGTTGTTAAATCTATATGTTCTGTGTTCAAAATATCACCAAAACCATTATTTACGAGACATTCCCTTATATTTGATACCAAATTGTTTTTGTCATTAGTTCTGTTCCTTAGCGTATCTCTCTTTAGCATGTTATACACCTTTTTTACAATGTGATCGTTCGGCATATTTATCAGTTTATACCAATATTTAAGCGCATTAATTTGACGACATACATGAAAAGGGATCCTACCGAGTTCTCCGTACAGTGCGGATAAGTTTGTGGATTTTTTTACTCTAAGAAGTGATCTCAAAAATTTTGTATGAATTAATTCAATGTCTTTTGCTTGATGGAAGTCCCATATTTCAGAGCAAAAATTTAGAATTGGTGCAACAATGGAATCAAATAATTTTATTCTTTGCTGGGTTGGTAAATCAATTGCATCAAATACCTGAAATAATTTACTTAATGAAAAGGATGCATGTTGTGCTATCAATTTTTGGGATCTGAAAAAGTTACCATTTTTGAACAAGTGTATGCCTAGGTATTTGAACGAACTTACAGTTTCAACTAAGGTATTGTAAATATATAGCTCACAATGTGTAGCCCTACCTCTTTCAAAAACCATATCTTTTGTTTTCGAGACATTAATTTTCAGCGCCCATGCATCACAATAATTTTCAACCTCTTTTAACATAATTTTAAGTGTTTCTGGTGATTTGGCGAACAACACCATATCATCTGGGTATAATAACAGAAAAATCTTCAGAGTATCAATACATACAATTCCTGGAAGGTCGTTATGGGAAACATTATGTGTAATATCATTTATAAAAAACATGGCTAACAGTGGAGAGCTGGGGTCTCCATGTTTGACAACGATTGAACAATTAAAAAATGCAGTTTTTTTATAACGAACACATGATTTAACACAGTTGTACATAGCTTTTAGTGCGTTCACAAAGTGACCGCTTACATTTTCTGTTAGCAGCTTTTGCCATTACATGGTATGATCGATACTGTCAAAAAATTGAAAATAGTCTATAAAAACACAATACAGTTTTTTTTCGCTTAGAACTATTGTGATAATTGAATGTTATATGAATATACAGTCAGAAATTGATTTTCCTTTTTGAAATCCGAATTGATTGGGTAATAATGTATTATGTTGTGTGGACCAGTTTCTCAATCTATTCAAAAGTATTTGAGAGTATATTTTTCCAAGTATGTTAATTAAGGTTATACCTCTGTCATTTTTGGGGTCATTTGTGTCACCTATCTTAAAAATAGGGGTAATGAATCCTTTACCACATGACTCTGGGTACTCATGAGTTAAGAATATACGGTTGTATAATGTTTTTAGAAACGGAATGATGATATCAATACTAGACTTAAACATTTCTGCTGTAAGTTCATCTATTCCAGGGCTCTTATTGTTTTTTTTGCGCGTTTACCGCAGCAAGTATTTCTAACTCGGATATTTCTGAGTCTAAGAAATTATCAAACATGTCGGTAATAGTTATATGTTGGTGTTCATGATTGTTTACGGATGGTGTCTGTTCACCGAACATTTCTCGGAAATGTTCATAACAATGGTCGGTTGTGAGCGAATCAGCCGAATCAACAGTTTTTGTTGTACAATTTCTAATGGATTTCCAGAAGGAGCGCTGATTACTTTTTGCGAGATTATTAATTTTCAGACCTTCCCTTTTCTTAAATGTAGCGCGAGCTTTTCTTTTTGATTTGTTATATTTTGACCTCGTGAGTATTAAATTATGTCTATTTTCTAGCGTTTTATCCCTGCAGTAAATATTGCGGAGCCTTTTAAAATTAATTCTTTCATCATAACATTCCTTATTGAACCATTTTTGTTTTTTTTTTGGTTTCGGTGTACGAAGATTCGCCAAGCGTATCGGCTGACCGAAAATGGGTTTTACCGTAGCTATGAATAACTCGCATAACGTCATATAGCGGTTTGCGGGCAACTCTTATTTCCTTTGGGAGCTGCACGCCAATGGTGATTTGCTTGTTCTTTAGTCGGTTCTTCGTAGCTGATTCGAACGATGCCGCGCAAATTCAATCGTGCCATATTTTCGAAGCTGATCCCACATTAAAGGTATCGGACTACTCTCAATTTATTGTCAAAATGATTCATTTTGCATCGAACCAATTTAGCAAAGAAATATTACAACTATTGTAAAACTATTGTAAATATTGACTAAGCGATGCAACAATTTTTGTTAAAGTAATGCAATATTAATAAAGGCATTAACACTGAACCAAAAACAGAACGTTCCGTGAATTAACACACATTGGGGATAAATATCAACTAATATTAGTTTGCTATGAAATTGTAATATGCACACTGAGAATTCCACGTCAGGCTTTTCTAAATAGGCTTCATTTAAAGGGGCGTTTTCACATATTTTGGCATCTATTGAATGTGCTATTAAATTCTTTATATTGATCATTCTTAATTAACTTTATAATATTAGACGAGAATGTGTTCAATTTGCTCGCCCAATACAAGTTGTGCCTCGCAAATAAATATCGAAACTCGCCTTATACGAGAAAAAGGCGGCCAATATGGAAAAAAAACACGGCCAATACGGAAAAAGGTCGGCCAAAACGATATTCAGCCAATCAAAAACCAGAAAAAAACTAGGCCTTATATGAGAATTTAAAAGCTCGACAATTTTGGACGCCATTTTGAAGTTCTATCCTTGTTTTTGGTGCAAAAGTTTAAATCTTTAAATATATACTTAAAGCACGGGGCCCCTAATATAATCAGCTCCCTTTTTCGACAATAACAATAGTGCAGTGTAACCATAACAGTAAGTTTCAATACTTGAGCGTACATAAATAACAACTTTGGACATTTTCAAGCTACAATGACAACCGGAAGCAAAACTTAATTCGAAATCATGGAGGATTTAAACATTACAAATGCAATTCCTAATGGGAATAAGTAAGTTTTCAATCCTTATTGTCTCTGAGTTGTATTTAAAACAACGGTAGTGGATCCAGTATAGCTGGAATGTTATTCAGGTAATTTTTGCATAATTTCGCGACCTGTCAAATTGTGTTCCTTTTCTTGCTGAATAATATTATAAAGTTAATTAATAAAACTGCCATTAATAAGTTGAATTCATATGGGCTTTGTTATTGAGCTTCAGATAGCCGCTCAATATGAATTCAACTAATAAATAACATTATAACACAAACATTTGAAATAAAATGCTCCAGTAGAAAACACAAAGAATGCGATCAAAGAAAAAAAGTGAAACTCAACTGGGCTCGAACCACTTATATAATTATAATAAAAAATAAAAATAATTATTATTATAGGAATACTACTACTACTACTACTAATAATAATGCAAATAATAATAATAATAATAATAATAATAATGATTATATTACTTCTTCTACTACTACTACTAATAATAATAACTATTAGTACTATTATTGTTATTGTTATTACTATTATTACTATTATTATCATTATAAATATTATTATTATTATTATTAGTAGTAGTAGTAGTAGTAGTAGTAGTAGTAGTAGTAGTATTTATTTATTATTATTTATTTATTATATTTATTACTTTGTATGTCGTAGAAAACAATGACAAATATATTATAAAATATTACTTTCAATTCATAATAAAAAAAACATTTTTTTTCACAATAACATTATTGAAACAAATACAATGCTACAAATAATATGAGCATATTTTGCATTAATTTACATTGTAAAATGCGCAATTAAAAACGAACAATATTTTACACTTACGTATATCTCCACGGGTAGATCCTATTTGATAGTGATTTCTAGAAGTTCTCAATAATACCTACCTGCATTGGAGATAAAACATGATAATAATGCGGGATGGATTCCGAGCAAAAGGAGCCCGGATGACACTTGAAGTTATTTGTCATTATGCACATTAAATATTCAGAATATTCTACTGTTGTTTCTGTTCAACAGCCTGTGTGGCAATTTCAACCCACGGGAAAGAAATGAAATGTCAATAACATGAACTTGATTCCAACGGCCTATATGAACTGTCATTAAAACAAGTGGAACTAAGATCGGCACATTAAAAATACATACGGCGTTGGCATGTCATGGGCGCCATTGATCATTTGTGTCGTCTGGTTGTAACGTTCGTTTGAAGCAAAAGGTAATGCTTAAATAAACACATTATATAGAGGATATTTGTTGAATTCGGTGGAGTATCGATTATAATTCACAAGTTATCATAGAAAATAATATGTTCACGAGTGGCACAGCCACGTGTGAAAATATATATTTTCTATGATCACGAGTGAATTAAAATCGATATTCCACCGAATTCAACAAATTTTCTTTTATTTTATTCTTTTTTCACAGTAAATATACATTGTAAAAGAGTTTAACTAAAGAATTTCGGTGGAATAATGACGTCATTTTGTTAAAAAAATGACGTCATTTCACAGTAAACAGTGAAAATTATGGATAATTTTCAAGGTTAATTTTCACTGTTTGAAACTGTGAAATTATCAGTTTTAATTCACTGATATTTCTCTATAAACCACCGGAATGCATAAAATAAATAAATACGTTCACATTTTATGAACGTCAAAGCAATTAATGCTTACATAAAATATTCCCGTTTGAGTTGTGTGCCAAAATGACGTCACCGAATGGGAGATATCTGTTCACGTATAAGTTAACATTCGTGACTATTTGCGTGACAACGTGCGAACTTTATTGTAAACCGGGATCATAAGGATTCCCGTGTTAGACATATTAGTATTTTTATTGTTCTAACTTCGAGCTGAACGGTTTCATTTAACTAGTAATTTTTAATGTATGATGGGTTCTGTACGTTTGTGTGTTATAACAAAATATATTACGACCGGGATTTAATTTAAATTATAAAAGAAAATAAGATATTTAATATTCAAACAGTTTTTATTAAATTGTACTTAGCACATAGAACACAAACATAGCGCAGTCCGCACAGGCTAATCAGGGACGACAGGTTCCGCCTTAACTTCATTTTCGGTAAGGAGGGACTTCATTGTAACTAAACATTCCATAAAAGCGGAAAGCGTCGTCACTGATTAGCCTGTGCAGACTGCACAGGCTAATCTGGGGCGACACTTTACGCACATGCATTATGCCCAGTTTTATCAGAACACGACTCAATTATTGACAATATACCAGTACATACTAGTAACATAAAAGTGGAAATATGTATGAACACATGCGCCATTATGAGACTCCCTCGTGTATTTTTTTATTCAAAGAATGAATATGAAATCGTTCTTATTAATGCATATTAACCTTGTGTTTGATACAAATCCTGTCATGAATAATAGTGCTACAGGAATATGTTTTTTCGCTACCGATCTAACGAAAAGGTGTTTTTTGTTTAAGTTATTTCTATTGCCAAACTTCTGTTCAATATTTCACGCATATTTCCAGTAAAAAAATTACAAGTCGATGTACTGTAAACGTAAAAACAATCTTAGGCAAAACAATTTTTCTTTCAAAAAGATGTGTCAATGAAAAACGTTAGACGTTGGAACAAAAATAATTTACATATTTGTACCCCATAATCCGTTTTCAGTACACGCACGTGTAAACACCGTAGCAATTAATTATTAACATATCGCTATTGTTTACGGTGTCAATGTTGTTTTGTTTCGATAATTTCAAAATATCGTTTTGCCGGGACAACATTGCCAATATGGGCTGACTTGAATGGCTATTAACAATCGGTGAGCCTAAACATAATTATGATGTGCATGAATCTATGGAAGGGAATTTCCGCCGGTGCATGCATGATGTTAAATGACATTCTTATTTTAACAACTGTCATGTGCATTCTGTAACATGATAGTTGCAATTTTTCCTTGTTACATTAGTTGTACAAGCACTTCACATACTTGTGTCGTATTGATAAGTTTATATTTACTTCATTTATATCTTTTCTGCGTGTGTGCTATTGACAACTGCAGTTAACCTTTTGGACTTTGTATGAATGCTTATTCTAACGGCGTTCTTTGTTTTACTATGTGCATTTTGCTATGTTGCTACTGAATTTAACAAGCTGTTAATATCTTTGAGGATCTATATTTCTTCTTAAGTCGGTCGCTAGTGCGTCTCTGATTTAGGATTAGTTTTTGGTTTTGCATACTCCGCCATATTAATAGTTCACGTTGCGAAATGGAGAACCAGAATTCAAAAACATAATTCCAGCGCAAATTGCAGCGTAAATTACTATTGCCGTGAGATAACTATAAACATAAAAATCAAAATCTCCGGTATCAATCGTGATTTATCGACTATCTCTGGAATCCGCCGTAAAAAATGTCTCATTTAAATACAATGAATATTCATTATGTCGAAATACCGTCTTCCAATAGCCTAATTTACTAAAAAGCGGTGAGCGGATAAAAGCATAGCCGTCTACAACATGCCTAATGCGGCGACACGAATTACCATTAGCAATTTAATGTTGATGTGTTTACTTTCATAACGCATATCGACTGTTTTGTTGAGAATCTCGAACATTTTTTAAGAAAATGCTAAGGAAACATTAGGCATTTTTCGTCGATAAAAAATAAGACGATGCCTCACCATCTAATATCATTTTTCTGACTGCGGAATGAGGACGCAAATAAAGGGTTGAAGGCGATTTCTTTGTGTAATAATTCGTGTCATCGATCTTTAGTAATATTTGTTTCGAATAAGTTTTGTCCTCGTTCACTAACTACCTCTAATTGTGTATTCAAGTTACATGTCTGCTATTTACACTATAACTATCCACCCCCTAACTCACATATACCGATGTACTAATTGAGTAGTTTTAAAGACCTATTCGCTAATAAATAACACCGTAACCACGAGGCTCGACATGACTTTGTGAAACAAATGATTTGAGATTTGATTGTTTTGTATTACTTTGTTACTACGTTAGCCCCGTCACACCGGACAGGCGTCCTTACGGCGACCTAAGATTGTGTTTCTGGAAATTTCTGATTGTCGTAGTAAGGACGCCAATCACTTATTCGGTAAAAATGCTGTTTTTTGCCTTCCCGTCACACCAGCGTCCTGGTTTATGGCGTTCTGCCCATATCTTTCCCATCACACGCAACATTCGTATTTGTATATGAGCTTCAGTCTGGGAAAACGTGGCTTAATGCTTGTGCGTAGAGTGTCGTCCTAGATTAGCATGTGCAGTCCGCACTGGCTAATTAGGGACGACCTTTTCCGCCTAAAGTATATTTTCGATTAGAAAAAAAACTTAATGAAATTCGATAGGTACTTTAAACGATTCTTAATACACGCATTAATTACATTTGTAATGCACAATAATATCATATATATTATTAAAGTAATAAACATAAATTCCAATAATTACTTAAAAATTGAAAAGGCAACTTGTCATTCCTATGACCCAGTGTATTAAAACTATTACCGACAGTGGTTACAGCAGGCATTACAAGTATAGTCAATAATAAGCCTATACATGAGTGTCAAGCTGAATGAGTTATATGGCCAATAAAGGGATTCTAAATACACATGTTAATATCAACTATAACTGGTTTACTTTGGTTCAGATCTATTTTGTTAGTTTAATATTGTATTGGCAGGTTAAACGCCTGTGAAATTTATGTGCGAAAATATTTTTTTAGGATGCGGTTTCAAAATCATGCTACTTGACCGCATTTAAAATATTTACGGTTTTCCAGGAAAGATTTTCGAAACCGAAAAAAAAAACGAAACTCGTTATTTGATTATATCTATTCTTTTTAAATTAAACGCTAGGAAAATCTATCGACACGACCCATTTCTAACAAGCGTTAAAGTGAGCCTTATTCTGGACAAACTGGGCCGAATTCAAGTTCTTAAAGTGTCATCAGAGACTATGCTCTTAAGTGCGCATAGACGAATCCGGCACAACACTTTCCGCCTTAATGGTATTTTTCCTTTAAAGAAGTATTTTTCAGCAAAATCCTGTAATGATTCGGCCCCTATAAGTCTGTGTGGAATGCGCCGGCTAGTCTGGGTTGACACTCTAGGACTGCACAAGCTAGTCCGGCGCAACATTTTCCGCTTTTATGGCACTGTTCCTTTAAAGGAAGCGAACGTCCAGTTTAGGCGTAAAGTTTCGTCCCTGATTTACCTGTGTTGCCTGAGCCGGCTAATCTTGAATAATACTCTAGGCATATGCGCTTTTGGAAAACGGGGTTTAATGAATGTGCGTTAGGTGTCGTCCCATATTAGTCTGTGCAGTCCGTATATGCAGATGTCCATCCGTACCTTCGGTCGTTCCTTCGTTTGTCCGTGCGCCCTTTCGTCCCTTTTTTAGTCCGTCCGTTCGTCCGTCCGTCAATTCGTTCGTCCGTCCGTCAATTGACCAGTCGCCAACTCCGCCCACATTTTGTCGATCAGCCAATCAGATATCGATTTTTCACACACCCCTCAGCAACGCTTATCTGGTCGCCATTTTGTCCGACAAACAAAGCGCGTTGAACATATGGAATGGACGTAATTTTTAAGAGTTTACACAGATTTTATATTAAATGCATGATCATTACTGTTCGATCATTATTCAAAAATGTAGGTGCTATACATACTTTATAAAAGGTTATTATTTTATCTTTATTTCTTGAACATATGAACGAGTAATGAGAAAACAAACACAATAAATAGTTTAACCACGTGTGTGTTCTATAAAACGTGTTATACCGTTTGATGCACAATATTATTAAGCAGTTTGGGCAACATAATATAATTGCCACACATGCTTATTAATCTCAGCGTAATTGTCGATGATTAATAAATAGCAGTATGTTGCGTGGATCTCAGAATGAAGGAACATTAAGGCATTGTTAGGTACTGTACACAAGAAAAGAAAACTATTTAATTACTTAAACGATTTCCAATTATATATTTATTTTCTGTGGATCATAAACAAGGGAAATCATTATAAATTGTTAACTTAAATATTGTTTTAACTAAAGTAAACAACAAAAAGGTGATTTCAACGCGGCTTAGCCAGCTTAAAGCGACTTCAAGTGTAAAATGTACGGCTTATAATACAACCACAACATTTCTAATACAACATATATTGATTCGGGGAGAAATGTAAAAATTGCAATTAACATATAAGGGCCATCTTGTTATATATAAGCAAATGCATAATATGCTAAATGTATTCAGTTCGAATGTTCGTGAACAGCACCGTAATACCAACATTTTATTTTTTGATAGTGAAATGTAACAGGTTCCCATTAAACATAAATGAAATAAAATGCATATTAGACTATCTGTTAATGAAACCACGAAATTAGGCCTGTATTAAATTATGGTTACAATCAAAATTTAATTTATATCTAAATAAAAAAAATCGGTGTCTTTTTAAAAATAACACAATAAAACAAAGTTCTAAACATTTTTAATAAACAAAAAAACCATCATGATATGGATATGTCATCTGTATTTAATAAAAATATTTTCAAAATTATATATGAATAGCCACCGGGTTCACTGTCAGACGGTTGAATACAAGTTCAAAATCAATATGAAATAAATGCTCATTTTTACAACGGATTTTTCATCAACTCCCTATATAATATGTATAAGAAACGTTTCTGATAGTCAGTCTGCCGTTAACTCATTTATTTTGATTACGCCATTTCTCTCTAAAGTTTTTATGATTGTATTAACGTTTTACAAAGCAGTCTAGTTAAGTGTGCGGCTTTAATAATTTATATTATAGAAAAGAGCATAATACATCATTACAAATATAGAATTTCCCTCACATAATCCGTTATAATTGCGATCTGCTTGTCGGAGTTTTCTAATCACTAGACCACGTGACTATGTGGGCGGAGCGATCGATAATTTGGCGACTGGTCAATTCGTTCGTCTTGAACACTATTTAAACTTGCTTTTGGTTGTTCGTTCTGCAGTCGGACGTTTCCGCTGACCGGGTTTCTTGACTGTATTGTGCCGTGGAGATTATAATGCCTTCGTTCATCCGTGCGTCCGTTCGTTTGTCTCTTGTTTCGTCCGTCCGTTCGTTCGTCCTTTCTTCTGTTCGTCCGTCTGTTCGTTCGTTCGTTCGCTCGTTCGTCCGTCTACTGTTTCCGCTAGCGGCTGACAGTTTGTTCATTTAATACAGGTTATTGTACCAAACTTTTGTTTTCGGCTACTTATTAGGCTACAGTTTCCGCTAGCGGCTGAAAATTTGTCAAATTAATGGAAATAGTTCACCGTGTTCTGTTTCTGGCTACCTTTTGGCCACACGTTTAAAATGGCGCGATGGAGAAATTTGTCAGGGTATATATTGTAGCATTTTTACGAACACTACCGATAACTACCGAAAATTAATAGAAAACTCTGGTTCCCTGTCTCTTTTATGAATTCAGTATTACTTATGCGTTCGTCTTAATGCAGTCGGCATTCGGCTTACCTTATGTGAGCTGCTTCCTTGTACTTAGTAATTTCGCTTAGTAAAACTTACAATAAATATGCATTTTCACGCATAACTTAGTATTAAAATGATGATAATTCAGCAACAAGAATATAGGAACATGGACTTTTTAACAGAAATGATTCATTTGTCATTTACTCGCAAGAATACATGATTTGCATACATCGAGTAAACATTAAAACGAAGTATGCAAGTAATGTAACACTAACTGATACAAAAAAGCATAAACACGCTAGGAAGACGCTGTTATTTTAAAACAAATAAAAAAAGCAAAATGCAATTGTCACTTAGCCACATGCATGTAATCGCGGGTATTACCAATTGTAATATATCAACATGGTGTTGTCATGAAGTAAACTACAATGGTCATTAAGCAAAATGAAATTGTAATTTAGCAGCGTGCATGCACTGTGGGATATTCCCTTCCATACACTCAAACCTATGTTACTTTTTTGTTAGATGTTCTTTTCTTATAACACTCACTGAAGCACACCAATGCATTTCTGTGTGGTGTTCTAATAATACACGCAAACACTATAAACACGCGTGAGCAAGAAAGTCAGTGTTTTCTTTAACATATATATATACTCAAGACCTTATAATTGTGTGTATGCATATACATGGGGTGAAATATGTAAAACACTTGGAACGAAAAAACCAGCCATTGCCTAAACGAATACAACTATGCATTAATATTAATATCAGATTCAACAATATTAATTATTCTTCAATTCTTAAGTATAGAATGGTTTTCAAGTATAAGCGCATTTATCTTCCGTATCGCATTTCGTAGCTTTGACTAAAAGTGTGTAACGAATATTTGGCATAAAGATGTTGGGTTTTAGCGACGGACATACTAAAAAGATGTTAGAAATCTGTATAACCATTTTTATTGCTGCCTTGACGGACTCAATGATATGTAAGTGCATACAGATGGCTTCATTCCACAAGGACGTTTATTCAAAAATTGCAGCACATAACAGACAGGATACTTGAGCATAGTGTTTTAGCTGTTATTAATGCAATTCTGAAGATGTTCTATATTCGATGCACTTCAATAGATTTGCAAACGCAATTTTAAATGCATGTAGAGACAAATTTGTTTTAAGTGTCTGATCATTTTAAGTTCGACGTGATCGTAAGATATTAGTAAGATTGCATGATAACATCACACATTTATGGCTTGACTCAAACATACCATATACATGTTTTTGAAAACATAATTGCGACAATGAAAACAGTAAACGTGGAACGAACGGAAATATTTGGATACGTCATTCATATTACTTACATTAATAATACGACGGATTCAGCGCAGCGTCTGATCAGATAATTAATGTATTTTTATTTATGGTTTTTATGAGGTCTCACATCGTGTATATTATCTATTTAAATTTATATTCATCATTCAAAACGTTAATTTATTTTCGAGTATCAAAGTCTGAAGGATTTGAAGAACATCTACACAAATTGGAAAATCAATGATAGTAACGATGACTTCTTTAGCTCCAGAAGAATATGTGTTACTTTAATTATCAGTAATCTCATTCGTTACTTGACACTTTGTTATGCATGCTGAAGCCCATATTGTTTAAAGGAAGAATATGAGTACCAATATATTGCCTGTACATGGTTTAAAACACATAGCATTCATTAAAAAATATTTGTTGTGGATGTTTTATATTTTAAAGAGAATTTATGACAAACCTGTTGTTGAAACTCATTTGTCCTGGTTTGTATTGTGCTGTATTGTGCTGTTTTGTACTGTTTTGGCAATCGGTCACTAGCCTTAAATAAAGGACCAACTAATTGTTTATAAAGAGAATTCAATACTGCTCCAGCAGCTGGAGTTTCCATTCTTTATATTGATAGGCGATAGACGTGCTAAGCGATATAAAAAGTTTCATATAATTTTCCCATTTTATTAGGGTAAAGTTGAAACGATACTGTTTCATTGTTATGAGCAGGTTGAATCATACTGTTTCAAATATATTTAGTATTATATGTGATGGCATTCATTGATTTGCTCACAATTCGGAAAGCCTGCATAATGTACATGTATAAGCGCCTGCTAAGAAGTTTTGATATTCAATGAAATGATTTTGAATCGTAGACATTAAAGTTTGAATATTATGATACACAGGTCAATATAAGTGTACATAATGAAATCATTGACAAGTTTGGGGAATTTTTTCAAATCTGATGAATCTTTCAACCAAACAAAAATTAAAAAGGCTAAAAGTGGTACCATTTTTATGTAAAAAAAATTATTTGTGTTTTCCTTTTCCACCAACCAACTATTTGATGATGTGTCATTTTACAACTCAGTAGCCAAAATATTTCTTTATTAAATTAATTTTTAGAACATGCTCAACAGATTCTTAATATCAAAAATACTTGTTTCGGTCAATTTTTATTCAATTGTTTGACCAAATACATATCTTTGAACCTATTAATGTAAATGCATGCATTTATTTATCGGGTCATGTCACCTACACTTGTGTGATTTTAGTAAATATTAATCCTATCGCATAATGTTTTGTATACACGTATGGTGAACACATTCGAAGAATACTGCAGTTAGGTAAGTTTACTTTTAAACACAATAATTTTTTAACAACATATTCAACAATTAATGTTAATTTCAGTTTAAAGCATACCCTATTGTTTGTGAAACAAATTTATATAAATTTAATAATATTCATTAATATGGAACAATTGAATTCCAGTTAATGTTAATTTAACCAAGCGATCTTTTCAAAGTTCTAAATTTCCATAATTTAGCGATGTATTAAAGGTTTTGTTCTACTTTCACATTGATGAGAAAACGAGTTCGAAGGAAAGTTTTGACATCTATATTTCTTTTTTGTTGCCGATATGGAAGATGGCCCGAATTCCAACAAAAGCAAGAAATCACGTGGTTGAACATGTCTGCAAACTGCACTCTAAAGCAAGATTTGGAAGAAGTCATTATTAGTACCAGCGCTATAAAACGAGCCCTCATGAAACATCGCAAGCTTTTGCGCTCAGAAGTCAAGGAAATATTTAGTCCTGCAGTTCCAATATTTTTTCATTTGGACGGTAATGTAATGGATGACTTTACTGGTCAAGAACGAGGTAAAGTCGATAGACTTCCGATTCTGGTTTCTGGCCAGGATGTGGTAAAATTGAAAGCTGTCCCGAAGCTCCAAGATGGCACGGCCGCTTTAATGGCACAAGCAATCACACAAACTATTGATGACTGGGGCTTACGAGACAAGATTAAGGGTCTCTGCTTTGATACAACATCTTCGAATACTGGAAAAAAGGTGGCACTTGTATTCGCTTGTAAAACGATCTTGGTCGATAATAAATTAATTTCGTCTGTCGTCACCACATCTCAGAAATTATTATTGGAAATGTTTTCAGTGTTCATGACACGTCTAGAAATCATAAAATGGAGTTGTTTGGCCACTTCCAAAACAATTTGGCCTCGAATTGACCAGAACTAAATTTGTATAGCAGTTGAAGATAACACTATAAAAAATATGATCGCTCATTGGAAGGATGATGTCATAAAGTTTGCACATTATGAGCTTAATAAATTTCAACATCGTGACGACTTATACGAAATGCTTGAACTTGCTATCATTTTCTTGGGTGGCAGACGGTTTCGGTACCCTGGTGCTATACACAGGGCTCTTTGGATGACGAGGGTCATTTATTCTATAAAAATGTGTCTTTTTCGCAAGCAATACGATCCACAAAACTCAAGCGCCAGTGGTCGACATTTTTGAGGTCTTTCCTATGGTCAATAAATTTGGCATCACGCGCAAGGAGTATTTCTGTTCATCACTAAAGTATATCTTAAATACTGGTTTGAATGTCCGCAGCACACTGTTCTCCACGGCTAGATCTTGCACTGCTGTGTGCTTTGTCTGAATATGTCGGTTGGAGTTGAATGAGCAGTCAGATGGTGTTGTCATGGACATGGGTAACCCAAATGAAGTGACTCACATATAGGGGTGCAGCCAAGGCTCAAGTGACGGAACGAGTATTCTCCGAATATTGACTTGGAATATTGAAGGTCTAAAAGCCAAATTGTGTAATTTTAATATTTGTATGCGATTAGAAAAATATGACATTTTCGGTTTACAGGAAACTTGGGATGTGGACACGGATTATTGTTTGGAGTATTTTACAAATCATATACTATATTTTTGTAAGGCCCAATTGTCTTTAGTCGGCGGAATATCAATGGGTGGTGTAGTCGTTGGAGTTAAACACAATATCGCAAAATATATTACTCGTATTGTAGACAATTTTGAGCACGGTGTTATACTAAAAATTGACAAATCATTATTTGACCTTCATAAAGATGTTATATTTATGAATTTGTATATACCCCCGGAGTCGTCACCCCTTTATGAACGGAGTGATAACCATAGGTCAATTCTGCAACAAATCGAAGATATTATAAGTGAGATTAATTTAACGAATGCAGAATACATTATATGCGGAGATCTCAACGCACGCACATCGGATATGTTAGACTACATAGTTTGCAATAGTAATATTCCATTTTTTTCAGGATCTTGATAGTATTCTTGATGGTGACATTGGTATTATACGCGTAAACCGCGACTCCGTAGTTAACAGATACCGGAGAGAACTGATTGACTTTTGTAAAGCATA
This sequence comes from Dreissena polymorpha, assembly GCF_020536995.1. NCBI lineage: Eukaryota > Metazoa > Mollusca > Bivalvia > Myida > Dreissenidae > Dreissena > Dreissena polymorpha. The sequence goes on along the minus strand of NC_068359.1, from coordinate 18,216,030 downwards.
TAGGTGTTATATTGTAAACGGTCGATTTGGACCCGCAAGTTCTGATTACACGTTTATAAATTCGAACGGCCGAAGTACAATTAACTATTTCATTGTGTCACAAAGTCTGTTTAGTTATATAGACAGCTTTCTTATTTTAGACTATCCAGAGTGTTGCCATTTACCATTGTCATTGCGTGTAAAATGTAAAGCGCCATGTACGAATACGTCAAATTACAAAAGGGAGATAAGTAATTAACATATAAACGATGAAAATGCAGAGTGTTATGTGCAGGGGCTTACAGAAGCAATTTTGAGTGAAAATTTTTGTCTATTGGAAAATAAGCTGGACGATGTGAACGAAGATATACATGTAATAATCAGTGAGTTTGAGGGTGTTATTGTTAAATGTAGTGAACGTTTTAAGAGAGTAAAACGAAATTTTGTAAATAGGCGAACTCCGTGGTTTAATGCGACATGTAATGTGGCCAAACGTGACTGTAGGAAATTGTTACAACTTTTTAGATGTAGTCGAACAGATAACGATCTAGAAATGTATCTCAATGCTAAACAATATTTTAAACAGTTGTGTAAGAGAAAACGCTGTTTATATAATAAGCGGACAATAAGCAAGTTAGAATCGACATGTAACCGAGACTTCTGGGCGTATATAAGGCGACTGACGGGCAAGCCACGCAGCGAACCAAATATTACACTGGAGGAGTGGTACGAACATTTTAAGGGTGTTTTTACTCTGCCCAATTATGACTCACCGGCAGAGTTAGGCGACAAACAAGTCATTATCGACCATATCGAAGACGTTATATTTAATTCATGTATAACTTATGAAGAAATATATGCTTCTATTTAAAGTCTTAATGTTAAGAAGGCTGTCGGTGGTAATGTTATACCGCAGCAACTTATCTATGGTAAAACTGTGTTATTGCCATTTCTTAGTAAATTGTTCAATATATTATATATGACAGGTTAATTCCCAGAGAGTTGGACTAAGTATATCATTGTACCTTTGCATAAGAAAGGAAATATTAATTCTACAAATAACTATAGAGGTATCTCATTACTCGATGTTGTTAGTAAACTTTATATATCGATTATTACAACGAGACTAACATTTTATGCTGAAGCGTACGACAGGTTATACGAATCTCAAAGTGGTTTTAGGGTGGCGCACTCAACCATTGATAATGCATATGTGTTATATGGAATTTTTCAGAAATATTTTTGTTTGAAGAGAAAAGCTGTTTATGTTGCATTTGTTGATTTCCAGAAAGCCTTCGATTCTGTGAATCGACCTATTCTGTATAATATTTTACAAAAGCAAGGTATACAGGGTAAATTATTTGATGTTATACAATCAATTCATGTCTCTGTAAAATTATGTGTTAGAACATCACAGGGTTTAAGCCAAAGTTTTTCGTGTCCTTTAGGATTACGTCAGGGCTGTAAGCTCAGTCCGATTTTGTTCGTTCTGTTTATTGATGAATTACATACATTATTAGTTGAAAACAATATCCGCGGTATACAACTGTTTCCAGATATAATAGTAGAAATATTTCTATTTATGTTTGCCGATGATATTGCACTTTTGTCAGATACAGTCATTGGTCTACAAAAGCAACTGAATGTCCTGCAAACGTTTTGTTCTAACAATAAGTTAAGTGTTAATATTGAAAAAACAAAGATATTGTGTTTTAAGAGAGGCGGAAGTCCTTCTAGAAATGAGAGATGGTCTTATGCAAATTTACCAATTGAGATAGTAAATGGTTTTACATATGTTGGAGTATATTTTAGTTCTAAATTATCAATATATAGAATGGCAGAGGCGATGTCCTTGAAAGCTAAAAAAGCTCTTTTATGTCTTTTTGATTCTCTCCAACAGTTTCAGTGTTTACCTTATAGAACTTTCTTTAAGCTGTTTGATAGTAAAGTTGCGACAATATTATTGTATGGTTCCGAATTATGGGGCCTTAAAACTATGCCTGCAGTAGAAGCTGTACATATGTATGCATGTAAACGCTTCCTAGGTTCCAATAAATCTGCATGCAACGACGCTGTACTTGGTGATTTGGGGAAATATCCAATGTATATATCATCAGCAAAAAGGTGTATAAAATACTGGTTTAGGTTAGTTAAGTTTAAACCTATTTATTTTAGCTCGATTGCATCGAAAGCCTAAGGCTTATATAAATGCTCTCGAGTTAGGTTGTTGTGTATGCCAAATTATAGATACCCACGCCTTACATATAACATGTTAATGTATTATAATAGTTTAGGTTATTGTAACTGGGTAACTGATGTTAGAAACTCATTGTATTCCAATGGCTTTGGTTATGTATGAGAGGCACAGGCAGTTGTAAATGAGAAGCTGTTTTTAGATTGTTATGCTAGGGAGCTGAGAAATCAAAGTATTGTAAATTGGAGAGCACGGTGTGTTGAAAATAGTAAATTGTATCATTACATCAATTACAAAGGTGAATTTGGTACTGAACAGTATGTTAATGCTATTGATATACATAAATTCAGGAAATGTTTCGCAAACTTTAGGCAATGCTCACATAACCTTATGATTAGGAAAGGTAGATATTTTAACTTGGAACGTGAATATAGAACTTGTGTTTATTGTGACGTCTGTGTTGAGGATGAGTATCATGTTGTTATGGTGTGTCCATTATATGCAGAATTAAGAAGAAAGTATTTTCCGTTTCATTTCTTAAATGATGTTAGTCAAGATGTATTTAATAGACTTATGTCAACAAGGAATGTAACAACCATTCAAAATTTTGCTATGTTTATATATTATGCATTAGAAGAGAGGCGTCGGTTTATGTCTATATATGACAATTAATATTTTCTGTAAAGTTTATGTCTATATTTATATGACTAGTACAATAGCGGATTGTTTAAATTTGTTGACCTTTTTTCGATAGCATACGGTATATAAATCAAACATGATGTTTGTAATGTTCTTTTTGATAGTAACATTATTGCTTGTGCCTTGAGACTGCCTACTATTTCGTTTCGAATAGGTAGTCTAGATTAAGGCCAAATGACGAGCATTTCTTTTTTGTTTAATCTTTAATTAATTTGACATATGGTCTGTCATAGTTCAGAAAATTTTGCGGGTAGGCGACTTTTGTTAAGTTTATAAGCGAATCTTATGGACGAGTCTGATTAACTATGACAGCAATGATAAAAATAAAACGTCATATTTGTTATCACATGCCTTTAATTTACAATGAATATAGCAAATACCTCGTACACATTCATAACGTCATTGGAACAGTGCAAATTGTATTTTCTGTATGATAACGTAAATGTCGGTAAAAGAATATATAATATAAGTAAAGACCTAATTGTTAAGAAATATGGTATGTGTATGGTTGTATTGTGACTCTCGTCAGGTGCACATAAATGCTGCTATGTATTTAGATTGCATATTGTATTTGGGCCGGTGGCCACATATGTACAATAAATGAATGAATGAATATCCAAACACTGAAATTGCCAAGGCACAACTATAAGCGCCACCTTTCTATCTGAAACTCTTGTTGTCATTGGCTTTTTTGACGATGCTGTCACTATAGAGGAGAAGCGCTACTTGGTAATGGCACTCCTAGAAGTTGAAGTCTCAGATGAGCCTCTAAAGCGAATACAGCCATTTGATCATCCGACTGCAAAGAAACTAAGCAACTTTGTTTCAAAGAGCACTAACTTTTTTTTTTCACTATTTTGGCATATCGCAGGATTTCTTGAAGGTTGATCCCAGTTAGTCGGAAAAGCATCACGAGAACAAACATCTAGTGCCATCTGTAAAAGTTGTCGATGACTTGGCTGAACGTGGGGTGGTATTAGTTCAAGAGTTCAATTCGAGTTTTACACGCAATGAAGATCAGAAGCAATATCTACTTCAAGTTGTGGATGACCATAGACAAAAATGTTCGGCCCCAAGTAAATCTTTTGCAGTTGATGACAAACCACAGTTTTTATATTACGCAAATTTAGTATACTAGTTTTTTATAATTTAGTTTGAACCATAGTACATTTAAGACTCAAGGACAAAGTCTTATATAGTTCATTTATTCAATCGAAACTTTTAATTAATAAGCAATACTAATTAATAACTACTTATGAATATACACGTTGCCCAATAATGTATATGTGTGTGTGTCATAAAAACAAAACATTTTGCGTGTTGCATCTTATCATTTTTGTTTCAACTATTCATGAAGAAACACGTATTGAAAAGTTTTACTTTATACTCTGATTATGCTGTAATATATGTGTTCTCTCATTAGATATTTGATCGTAATTAATATTGTGCATGAGGAATGTATCGATGCCTATGAACAATTCAATCGTATGGTTGTTATAATGTTTTGGTTATCACAAGAACACAAGTTAACCCATATGTTTGAATAATAGCTAAATATCAGTCATCTACGTTGAAGTAAAGGTATACAATTCGTTTGTATAAATATTGTGTAGTAACATGGCATTTTTTTAAATCGTAAACAATCTTTAAATACCGCAAAGCATGATATACAAATACAGTTTACACATATTTACAATACCATTCGAATCAGTATAATTTCTTGAGTTTTTAGTTACGTTATTTGTGTTAACGTGAGAGCACAACAACTAAATACACTCTCATTTCGATCGTGCGTTTTACGTCATTGATGTTAACATAATAGTCACAAATGATAAGAATGCAATTAATGAACTCGTTTATGTACTCTTGTCATTATTGTTATTTATACGCATACCATGATCGGTAATTATCCTAGACAAATTGAGGGTCCTAAAGCGTAATATTAACCAGCCTGGTAGCTCAAAATTGTTAATGGAACGAAGCTAGTCAATTTTATGCCATTATTAAAGATGTGGAGATTTCTATTTCGTATATGTACAAAACATGTTCAACCTTTAAAAAAACAAACTATTGTAACGTTAAATAGTGTGGCTCATAGTTCGTTATAATCCAAGAAATATTCAACTCCATCTGATCTTACTCATTTACTGGCCAATACTGGGTTTTTGCACTTATGTATGGCTTCCATTATGTGATGTGATTTAAAACAATCCGGTATTTGCCTGTAATAAAGCGGAAATTAGTTCATGCCTTGAACGATATTGGCATAACAAAATATGTTAGTTTTGCTTTGATATGTAAACAAGCGGCTGCGGTCAGTCGCATGCATATCGTTATTTTTAACAATCTATCCCAGGACCAATATTAATATTTCAACGTATTACCCGTTGCATGAACGTATTGCATTATTGGTGGAGAAAGTTGCATGACCGCACGTGTAAATTCACAGCCGGTTATGGTTGTAAAAGATGCAGAATTTTTATCTAAAGGCGCAAGGTCTAGTAATAATTTTTCGTTACAGCTTCTGTTGTGATTAACATTTTGACGACACCAAGGATCGAACATGGTATTAATTGTCATGAATCAGAAGCAACACTTAAACTCATTTATTGAACGTCGCTTTCATTCATCGCATATAACTTTAAATTACTACTCAGTTAAATTCAATTATAGAACCAGTACTGTGTGTGTTTGGGTAAAAATTACAATCGCTCCAACAGTGGGAGTCTTACACGGGAACTTACAAGCGCATAACGGGAACCATATATATGACATCATTGTGATCGCAATGGTTCAGTATGTATTAGTTTTCAAACGTTATTTCTATCATTAATTAAAAAGGTGCTAAAAGGACTAGCATTATGTCCCTTTTCGACCGAAGGCTTTCAATGAATCGTTATCAAAATATAAGTTGGCATCAAGATAAGGTGCTTTTCAAATATGCAACACATGGTTACCGAATGTTTTAATGATTTGTAATTGTAAGCTATTATTGTATTCATTTTAAATCAGATAATTCTTGTTTTTAGCAGTAAACGACCATTTAATTGACCATCAATTAAGTGGATTATTATCTTCAGTGTGGGTAATAAGACAACCAATATCTGCCTGACATTGTCGGATACATTCCTGTAATATAAAACAGTTTTATAATGGCGTTTATTCGCACAGCTTCTTTGTTTTCGAATAAGAAGGAGGAAAAGAGTTAAATACAGAGGAAATTCATTACAAGTGAAACTGAGCAGGAGGTCATGGCATGCTTATCATCACTTTAACGTCCTTTATAAAAAGTAAGTTACGCATTGCATTACATTAAGACAAAGGACAAAACAAATGCAAAGCGGGGTTTGAAACTATTTTAAGGATGCTTTAACCTCACACTTTGCCCATATTCATTAATAAAACGCGTCTGTGTAAATACAATTATCCTTGTAGCAGAAACATTCAAATCAAACTGAAAACAAGCTATTCAAATATATTACGCTTTACATTATTTCCTTTTTAATTACTCCTCGGTCGTGTGATTACTAGAGCAACAGACATATAACTGTTAGAGTTAAAAAAAAATAAAGCATCATATACTTGTCAGGAAGCACACGCAAGATGCCAAACAAAGTACAAGCGATATTTTCTTAGCCTACCACTTGAAATCATTATACACCTGCTATTTGAAATCATTTTTAACCTTTTCATTTTACCTTTATTTGGGGTTCACAACGTTTGCACTTCTGCCAACAATCCTTATAAATAGATCTGCTAAATAACATGCATTATTTTAAATTTTCGTTGGAAATTAACTATTACTATTAACGATAATATTTGTTTTCAGTTCTAGCTAATGAGTTATACTGTTATATAAGTTAAGATAGTGTTAGTAACGATATATTTCTGCCATGAATAGTAATATTCAATCGTAAATACATATTGAATTTATAGAGGATGTATTCTAAACCAAAGGTATTAACATAATCGTGCCAACAATAATGCTATTTTGTGCTAGACGTGTGTTGAATGAAATATATATGCACATAGATTTACTTTGGGCAATCAACGGACAACTTTAGAGCGCATAGTTTATTAAAATATTAATCGATCGAAGCTGTTGTCCTACGGAGCGGTTAATAAGTTACACAAACGTATCAAATTTGAACAAGCGACGCGACAAAAGGCACACACTGAAAGTAGACTATACAAATGGATTTTCTTAATGATGCGTGAATGCGAGAATGTAATCAATCTTCACAATCTAATTGAGTTCAATTTCAAATGCCAGTGGCTATTAGGATAAACTATGTAAAGGACTATGATTATCTGTGACATTTGTTCGAAATTCAGCACTGCTACTGATTTATATTTCAGTAATTACCCTGTGCTTTTCATAGTTGATAACTGGTATTGTGTGACTTGAAATAAGAACGTGAGTAGCGGTGCAATTTATTCCTTGCTCATTAGTCAAAGGCGTGTTTCTACTTGGGGCGGTCAGTGTTAATCCTTTTTGGTTAAACATGTCGCAATATAAGGAAATAATATGTTCTTTCTAAAATTAAAATAGGGAAAACAATATAAATGTAAGTATTTTTACAAGCCGTAAAACGTTTTTCCACTGAAAATGAAGGTAAATTATTATTTAGACAAGTGAATTATACTTATTTAATTCCTTATTCATGTAAACACAATACCAGTTTGATATCGATACAATCGTAATGTTTTATAATTTGTGATATATATTGCAACACAAAATGTAAACACTCCTATATCTCGGTGCTATTTTAGCTGATGTGTAGCAAATGTGTATTGTGAAAGGGTATACGTTAAGCATTGACATATCTTAATCGGCATGGTGTCAGTACATATCGGACCAAATTTCGCTCCATGAAAGAATTGTTTCCATGACTTACAAACAGTATATATGTATCAACATTTTCCAAAACAAACTTGTGAGTTATCTATAGCAAACCTGTACTATCTTTATTTGTAGATTTCGTTAACTAAATCGACTCGATTGCACCAGGGTATGAGTTGAAAATAAGTGGACAATACTCGTGATTCAACATATGTATAACACAGGCAGTAACACATGCATTAATTAAGTGTTCATTTTATGGATTGAGCTCATAAACAAACAAAAAACAACCGTGTAAATATAGTACCCGACATAGCTTTTTCCAAGAATGTATTGATGCAATAAATTAATCCAAATCGAGTTTATATCTATAAATAAAAAACTACTTGTGCGATACAAATATAATTTGTAAAGGTGGATGCGACTGTCGACGGAGACATGGTACAATACAGAACAACGATGACATTTTTGTGACTTCAATACAGTGTTATGCGATAACTTTTTATTGCTGTATTAAGTAGCCTAATTGATGTTTTTATATTGTAAAATTGGTTAAACTTTCATTCAAGAGGACTAAAGAAGCTATCAGAAAGTCCATTAAATGTGTACTTACACTAAAATTAATATAAATATGTCACAATTAACATTTGCCGTTTCTTGGCGGTGATAACACATTTTAAGAATCTATATTTATCGTATTTCTTCATATTGTGTTATTTTTAAAATAAAACAACAGTTAAAACTTGAAAAATTAAAACTGTAATGGTGTTGTGTTTTCTTGATATATGTGTGTACAGTTTAATCATCTATTTATGAAAGGCACAGTAACAATGTGCCGTTATGCTTCCGGAAAATGGGCAAAGTATAATTTTATTTTTTTACCATTAAACAGTTACCTCATTTTATATAATTCATATTTATACAGTGAAGTACCAGAATCCAATAATTTCTGATTAACAGTCGCTTACGGAAATGTAATCAAAATATTTCTTTTAGTACAAATTGTTCCGCTTGCGTGGGTCATCCTTTACACACATAGTCTGTGGTCAGTTGACTTGTATTGAACACATTTTGAAAGACATACATAGCCAGTAGGAACAGTTACAAAAACCAATACCGCAAATGCTTAATATTTTGCTCTCACATACAGTACAGCTCACGCAAAACCAACAAAGTCCGCGGCTACGCCGCGGACAGATTCTTCTGTTAACGTATTTTCGCCGCGTATTTACTCGGCATGATGCCGAGGCACTCGGCGAAATTTCGCGGAGTGACGCCGCGTCTGTTTTTGCCTCGGCATCGATTCGCGGAGTAACGCCGCGTAGATGCGGCGATTCGCCGAGTATAACTATTTACAAATATTGATTGTATACTAATCTATAACACATGTTATCGAAATATAGAAACATACACAGAAAATACGCTGTGCGATTGTTAACATTTCTCTATATCTGCATACATTTAATTAAATTATCAATCGGATGTCATCTGTCAAAACAATTATTGTGTATGTCGATAACTAGATCTATATTGAGTTAAAGTTTACACAGTTAAATCACGTAGATTATTTCGGGAACGAAAATTGTTGCTTAATAATTTAAAGAAAATAAATGTAGTATTAGATACACATTTTACAACATGTACATGATTCTAGGCTTGTTATTCTTTAGCAAGGCAACCAAAATTCTAAAGATGGCTGCCAGTGCAGCAACCATCTGCGAAAAAAGAGAGACATATTGTTGTTGGCATTGTCTAAGTTATCTCTATAACATTAATATGAGGATAAACAGTGCACCCACATCTCAACCTGTGCTTTGCGACACACTCTTTATAAATTTGAATGGGTTGTGTGCATTTCAAACTTGCGGTATAAAAAGCTATAACATAATTTTGAAAACTAAGATTATGCAATAGCGAACAACTTCAGTGCCTTCAGCGATTTGATATAATGTTTTATTTGACCGTACGATTATTAAACCTTTAACATAACATATTTTTATAAATCTTAAACTTGTAAAAATTCCAAAGTATGTATGTTATGTTCAAATACCCGTTATAATATAAAAATGAAGCTTGCACTCTGGTATATATTGTTGGGACGCATTGGCCATGGCATGTATTACTAGTATGTATTTGTCTATTGTTGAAGATCGTGTACCTTAAACATGATGAACGGCTTGTGCGCTTGATATTTCGTTTATGTTAATACACCCAATATTTATAAGACCCATGGCGAACGCCTCATAAGTTTAAATTGTACTTGTGAAATCTGATAGGGCTTTGGAAAATCCCGGTCTGTTGCAATCGATACCCCTGCAAAGCTTGTTTTTGTATATGATAAAATAGGTTTGCAAGTACGTCCTTTAATTTTTGGGCTTGCTGTTTTAAGATTTTGTGAAATGGGAAGAACATATTTGCAATGCCAATTATTTTCAATGAATAACTTAAGTCGGGCAGACATAGCTGATATCTTATTAACTACTTTTATGTATAAAACTTCCGTGTGTAACGCAAATGCTTAATATATATTTGTTATTCCAATTTTCGGAACTGGACATACCGATCGTTAAACTGATACTAGATTTGCACACTCTTAAATAAAGAAAAGAAAATTCCCCTACAAGCTGGCCATTATTTACGTTATTGATAATACACTTAAAGTTTTTAGATGTGTATTTATATTCTTTTCCTACGAGACATGGTTTACTGGGATATACACGTAATAGGATGAGTTATTTTATTAAGTGCGATCAGTTACCATTTTCTGTTTGAAACAAGCATCATAAAATCGATTAATTGTATAATAGAAACACATAACATATTTTTATTATATATATTTATGGTTTTGAATTCATGTTGCATTTTATTTTGTTTGTTTTTTTAATAAAAAAAGTGTATATCCTATGTACTGCAAATGACATTAAGTCTCGTCTTTCTATCTACGATGTTGTACTTTATATAATCGTCTTTTCCATAAACTCATTATAAGTATTATGGATATGTGAATAATAAAGCACAAAAATATAGTACCACATATAAATGGGGGACACACCTTCATATATTGGCAATACACCTCATTCGTTTTCTTATTTCATTCAAAAGTGTAAGCTCCCTTTAACAGGCCTACTTTTATTCCCGCATCATATTACAAGCTTAATGTTTACAGCACACAGCGGTAACATGTTACGAAACTGCAACTAAATTGCATGTTAAAACCCTCTTAAAAATGCAATAATTTATGTCAAGGCCTCAATTTCATTGTGGAAAAGTATACCGTACTTAAGCATGGCCTACGTGCATGTTAGCGCTGAAAACATGACAGTGCGCCGTTGGTTTTCAAACAAACATTTGAATACGTATTGTATCTTTGCAATCTGATACAACGCCCGGGAATGGCGGTCTGATAAAATCGATATCCCAGCCAAGCCTGCTCTACATTAATATATTTTGCATACCAGCAGGCTGAATATAGTTTCTTAATTGTCCATGACAACAGGAAGATAAGTATCGATTGTGTAGAATTTCCAACGACTAACCAAGAGAGTTTTAACACTTAAGAACAATTAAACAGGTGCATGCCATGGTGGTCTGATGTGTCATTATGCAAGGATATTTAATACGTGTTTCTTCCGCTCATATTATTTTCCTGCCATTGTAAATGTTTTGCAATATGCATTGTATTATACATCAAGCCTTTTCAGACAACTATTTGTATGATCAAGAATAAGGAACATTCATGAACAACACGCTTTACATTGTAGTTAAGATCTTTAATCCCGTTACTTGCAAACGCCTATGCGCCATAGTGTGGTTTTCAGTAGTTATGTGAATCACATTATATTACATGTTAACTTATATAAACAGCCATTGTAGGTCATGGTTGTATTGATTGCTGAATATTTGCTTGGAGAGGCATCTTAAGTTACAGGCGCGATTATGTAAATTGATTATTTAAGTCTAAAATAGTGTTCAGGTGATCATTTTCGTAATTTTAAAGCTTTTTGGTAGTGCGATCATTTTAAGTGTGGCAGTTAGAGCAGGTATAAATACCAAATGTTTCAATGCATATTTTGCCAAAAATCATGATAAAGGTTTACCACTGAAAACTTCACGTATCACTGTTCAGGTTTAATGCTGTTTGCTGCTCATCAGTATCTAATGTTTGTAGATGAAGGCTTAAGAACTTGAATCGAGTAAGAAAGGTCTTAAATTAAATATAACTTTCCAAGGGACTACAAATGCGTGAAAATACGTATCTAAGTGGTAAAGGGTTAAATTGAAGCCTATTATGCTTGTTCGATGTACATGTATACACGTCAGTTCTAATGTTTAGCGGTCCACTTCTACATCTATGTTCAAATGCGGTCATGATATTGAACATAATCAGCATCATCATCATCATCAGCAGCAGCAGCATCGGCGGCGGTGGCGGGGCGGCGGCGGCGTCGTGGTCGTCGTCGTCATTTTCATCACCACCATCATCATCATTTGCATATGATACTTCACGTGTCTGAGATATATGTGGTTCCATTAGCTGAAATACAATATTGTTCTGTGAACAGCAGTATTTGGCATACGTACGTGTTTTTTTATGCCCCCCGAAGAGTGGCATGAAGTTTTTGAACTGTCCGTTAAGCCGTCCGTCTGTCTGTCTGTCTGTCCGTCAGTCCGTCCGTCCGTCCGAACACTTTATCATTGGTCATAACTTTTGCAATATTGAAGATAGAAACTTGATATTTGGCATGCATGTGTATCTCATGGAGCTGCACTTTTTGTGTGGTCAAAGGTCAAGGTCATCCTCCAAGGTCAAAGATCAAATATATGGCTTCAAAGCGGCGCAGAAGGGGGCATTGTGTTTCTGACAAACACCTCTCTTGTTAGTTGTTCGCTTGCGAACAATTAAGGTTAAGAGCTAGTTTTGCAAGTCGGTCTGCTCTTAACTACCCTAAGAACGATGACCACCGCATCTGCTTGTGCACACTGATTAGCCTGTTTATGCTTTACCACTGGTACACTGCAGACAGTGAGTGTGTGTATGTAATCAATAGTGTTTAACAGCCTGTGCGACGACATTGGCCAGTTTGTCATTGAAATCTGTACATATTGGCTGCGTTCAGGGAAAACGGGGCCGATTGTATGTCCAATAAGTGGTGTCCTGTGCACACTGATTAGCCAGTGCAGTTCGCACAAGCTTATCAAGGACGACACTTTCTGATTCTATGGTGTTTTTCGTTTAAAGACAGTCTCTGGTACTGGGTTGACAATTTATGCATATGCATTAAGCCCTGTTTTCCCATTAAGCTGCAGTCAGTATACAATACACTAATTGTTTCAGTAATGAAGGAACTGAAACAGCGTAACGGTAACGATACAGTGTGTTTAAATTATATTTTATTTAGAGGAATTGTCCGAACGTAGTTAATCTACATTTAATAAACATCATGATTTCGGAACTTGTAATCAGTTTCTATCCCAGGTAAATTATAGTTTATAAGATTGTTCGCCGAGTGACTCAGCGTCATATCACCAACAATTTCCTCGGCATCATGCCGAGGCGTGCCGCGGCGTGTCTCGGCGAACAGACACGGCGACTCGGCGACCAGATGGTCGATGCCGAGTCGACTCCGCGAACAATTGATGTCGTCAAACTCCGCGGATCGCGGAATTTGTTGGTTTTGCGTGAGCTGTACTGTACTATGTAATCGCAAATACAACTGAAAATTGAACTGCAAATCAAGTCACATGGTTATAGTAATGGATCGGATCTTTCTTAAGAACCTAATCGTGTGATCCTAAACAAAGCGTTTACGTCCTCTGGAGGGAATGGAACAAATAGCGGGGTATGGGGGCAAGTAATTGCCATTTTATATTGGAATATCGATGAAATTACACGGACAACTTGTAGACAGGTCAAGTTCATTTTCATATAAATTTGCAACATATGTCTTGTGTGTAGGTGCCTTCATTCGCTCGTGTCGTAACATTTCCTTTAATACACATGAATGTTGTTACTTAAAATTGATCAATTAACATTTTATGTCGTACAAGCTTTAATATGCTTTTACGCAGCATGTATTTATTTCAGAACAATCATATCTTGTTGTTTTTTTGGTGATAAAATGTTGTTTTATGAACGCTAAAGCAAATTAATACTAACGACCGCTTCCATTACGTGCACTGGTACCAAATAGTTAGCTAAATTAAATTCTGATATATAGTAGCGAGCATTGTACGAATACGTGTACCTCTTGACGCAACGCAAATACATATGTTGGATAAACCAGAGATCTGTTGGCGCGCTAAATGTCTGTTATGTATGTATTGTTGGCTACAATCTACGGCAAAATGTCTGCATGTTATTAATATGTGTATTTTTAAATGACCATTTATGTAATGTTGTGTTTAAAAAAAAATCATTACCGCTTTGATGGACTTTACGTATTCTCGCAATTGATTGTGTGTGTTTCATATTTGTATATTGTTTATATAAATTTGTCTTTGCTTCATTTTATGAAATTCGTCTTCAATGTATAATTTTTCTTGCCCATTTTGTGTTATTGTAACATATTTTTATCAATCTATAAATATCAATTCAACACATATACAATCGTGCAGTCCCGCTTTAATAAAATTCATCTCATAATTTATCCGTTAGAAACAAAAGTGCTTTTTAAATTTGCATACAGAATGAGATATTTTAGTGTCATCCCTGTTTATGTAAGAAAGCAATGGGTTAGTATTGAGGTGCCTAAACATGTATTCATTTTAAAGTAACATAAATAATCAAAATAATCGAACATTTCGCCAAATATTTTGTAAAATTAGGTTACCAATTAAAAATCAGTGTTCTATTAACAATAGCCACAGTTTCAACGCTAGATGTGGTATGGTAAAATAGATTTAACGCGACACATAATGCTCGTGTTTCTTTTGTGCGACAATATATTTCATGTTAATTTCTCGCCACGAAATCCGAACATTTACGAGCGAACACGAAAGTAGCATCTGTAGTAACTTAGAGTTGTATTTGAACATAGGTATGGATGCTGTCTTCCCTCGACAGTTTTGAAGGGTGAGGCGTGTTTGGGTTGCAGATGTTTGCTTAGTCTGTTAGTTTTGTTGTCAAACTTGAAAAATGTTATAATAACTCATCAACGGTAAACTACATAAGTAGAAAAAATATAAATAAATGAAGAAAACGGTGTTTCTGTTATACCTAATGGTAAAATATGACATTTATGTAGTGAAATAACAGCAGTGAAAATAAACAAATTGTTATTTTTATCGGTGAAAATAACACATTATCGGAACTACTTTTTCTATATTTAGATTATCATATCATGATTTACCTCACGATTTATATATATTTTTTTAATCATGAGTGAAATAAAAACGCTAATCCTTCGAATCCTATAAATTTTCTTTTCATTTTATGCTTTTTAACCGTTTATTTAAATTGTCAAGAGTTTAACAGTATAATTTCGGTATAATGACGTCATTTTGTGTATTATGTATTGAAATGTATTGAGGCACGCCATGGGAGAAAGGGTAATTTTTCAGCGAAAGGGAAACAGTTGTAAATTATTTTTTTGAAAAAGGTTCATACAAAAAACAAAAAAATTGGTTAATGTAAGCGTTAGATTGTTTGTTTTTTCACTCGTTGTCAGAGAAAAGTAATTTTTTTACTCGTGGCTGCGCCATTCGTGAAAATATATTTTCTATAATCACTCGTGAAAATACAAACGATCTTTCACTGACATGAACAATTACCATCTATTTCTTGACTGCAGATATACTCAAAATTATTGCAAAGTTAATAGTATGGTATGATTATAAGTGTATTGGGTCTATCATAAAGTATTATTTATATTGTTTAAATTCTGTAGAAAATGCTTAGTTACATACAAATAGCAGTTGGGTGTCCATTTATTAACATTTTTTGAAACACAACAACCATACTCATACTATGATATATACACCACCAAAAAAGTTTCTTTCTACCACAACACTTATTTATAAAATATAAATATACATGGAATAAATAGCATACTGCTTAGCTTGTAAACTTTTAATTTATTGATATGTATAATCAATAGTAAAGTGTAGCGTAATTCATTCAAAGCGGATTAAAGTAATAATGTTTTGCCAATCCATTAGCGTTTATGTTGAAGAGCGACGTAGATTAGGCTTGCTGTTGAACAAATAGTGCATGGTCCCGCATTTTCAGTAAGACACATTTAATTATTCATCTTACATAAGATGCTCCGATCTAAATGTTCATTATCCATGTCACTTTTGTTCTACTAACATGGTACGATAGTACGACATTGCATAGTTCACGATGTACATGCATATCGGTGGCCTTTCTGTCAAAATGTTGCCTCTCTGTTCATTCTTGGCTGCCTCTCTATCATAAACACGAAAATGGATGATCGTTATTCACAAAACTGTAAGAAAATCTAACATTCAAACCCGTAAACACATTTGTGCATAAAAAGAGCTGGCCCATGAGTTGAAGCATATATCTAGCTACATGTTCACAGTATTCCGCAGGTCCAAACGCGAATCACAAACTCTATCGAAGATGGAATGATGACGTGGGAGGTAGAACAATCGTGCATACATGTCACCTTCATGACTTTTAAACATAGCTTTTCCGTAATATGTCAAATATCTAATGTCATTGATATCATCTTTATTATCAAATCTAAACGTTCAATGTAAGCTTAATAGTATTTTTCATCAATTTAACGTAGAAAATGCCAACTTTCGCTTTCGTTGTGGCACAGATAGCCTCTCGATCGGCTCATTGTTCTATCATTTTCACTTTTAAAATGATCGAACGTAATAATTATTCGCGCCTCATTCTAAAGTGATTAGTCCCACAAATGTTCGGCAGAACAAGCATACTTTTTGAATTATAAAATTCGAGCAAACAATGTTATGCATTTGTGATTTGAAATGCCTTTACATTTATTGCAATATTATTTATAACAATGTAAACCTTATACTTTTTAACGTGTTTTATCTTAAAGGAATACTACATCATTTGTCTTAATAAACGAGTATACACACGTTTCGTTCCAATATTTACATAAAACTGTCGTTCACCAACACAATAATATACATAAGAGGTTTTAAATAAAATATATGGACTATCGTTCAAAGCAAAAATATAAAAATATTTGTACTCCAAGGAAATTCATAACATAAAGGTAAATGCTGATACTGACACGATTTCTCGTTTTTTTTTACAGAACGAAGCATTTGAATGAACAATATATTTTTTAATATATAAAAGTCGTATCTCCCTGATGTTCTGAATCAACTTTTTTTCTTAACATTTATTTTAGTTAGATTATCAGTCGTGATGATTTTTTGATAAGAATATTTAATTTTTAACGAAATCACAAGGGAATAAATATTGTTTCGTGATCCTCAAGATACCAGTTACTTGTAATATGCTTTTATGTGATTCATAGCAACATATTGGATGTGTAAAGCTTGTAATTCATACTTTTTAAACAGTAAACAGTAAACAATGATGATAAAAATCTTCAATCATTTTCACTTATATGCTGTGAAATAACGTTTTTAGATTGTCTTTATAACTAAACATATTGGACGAAATGTATAATCGTTAACGGTATATTACTTTGCAAAAAAATCCTTTCATAATCTTATATAATAGTTAAAACAATACACAATAAACCTGATTTTTCCCAAAATCGTATAGTCTTATTTATATATCGATATCCTCAAAGTTTGACCCACTATTGCACGGTAAGTGCGTCATCGGTGGTTACTTATATATGAAAAATCTATATGTTATTTCTCGGTATAATACCTGATAGAACTTCTTATCTGCCCATGCCAATATTTCGTCCAATATTATATATATAATCATATTTAATCGAGACATGCTGTACGAAAAGTTATAATATACACTTTCAGTTGCGTGATGCAACTTCCCTACCACATTATTGTTAATATGAATGTGAGCGCCCATGCGGTTTCAGCTGAGGCGATTCACGCTTTCTAAACTGTGCATTCCATTATGACTGCTGTACACTGTCAATTATTTTAGATGCAAACACGTAATTTAAGAAATGGTTGATTTATTACATTTTGTTATACTTTAAGTACAAAGAGTCAGTCTAATGACTTAGGTTGTATTGCAAACCACAACAAATGCATCATTCAAAAGAAATAGTCGTACAGGTTTTATAACTTAACCTGTTTCAAGACGTTGATACTCGTTTTGGCTGCATATATTTGTGTTGACTGTTATTTATATACTGTCTACCTTTTGCAATTGCTCTTTTCTCAAGAAAAAGACTTGATGCTAAAGCTTTTCTCCCACTAATACAGCTCTGACTCTGATTTGCTGCGTGTCTGTGTTAAAACTCGCGAAACCATATGTATGTATCTTACATGATATAAGGTAATTGATCATGTAAAATCCATCTATTTGAAGACAATAAAAATATGAAACTGAAATATAACGACAAATATGTAAACCATCAATGTTAGAAGTTCTAAGCATATATATGAAAAGGCATATCACCGAAACGACATAACGGAGAAACTTGCCTGTACATTTAGGAGAGAATACTTTCAATGAAGCACCAATTTTGAATAATCGACAGCGCATAATAGTAATGGTTTTCGATAGCGCAGCCACTTAAGTTCCATCATTTGTGTATAAAATGACAGGTCGAAATTGAAATAATTCCAGTTATCATCATGTGCTTGATTTATATGCTCTGAGCTCTTCTTCTCTGTACTATGTCTGTGCATTCATGTGAATATATGCAAATGCACGCGCCTGGTAGAGAGTGACAAGTTAATATTTGTATTCACAATAATTTTGATTTCTGTTATTTACCGAATGTGGCAAACAACCCTAAAGGGACCGTCAACCAGGAATGACGAAAAAAGAAAAGTTCTAAAATACCGTATTTTTTTTACAATTATTA
This sequence comes from Dreissena polymorpha, assembly GCF_020536995.1. Taxonomy (NCBI): domain Eukaryota; kingdom Metazoa; phylum Mollusca; class Bivalvia; order Myida; family Dreissenidae; genus Dreissena; species Dreissena polymorpha. The sequence goes on along the minus strand of NC_068359.1, from coordinate 18,197,336 downwards.
GTTTATATTTTGATTAAAATATAACGACTGATTTATTACATAACTTGAAAAAAGTTCATATTTTCAGTATATTCGGTAATAAATTTCGCGATGTGAAATCGAAAGTACATCGCAATAATATGTGACATAACGATATACACACTTTAAATAACGCAAGTAGATTGATCATTTTCTTTTTTCGTCATTCGTAGTTGAAGATCCCTTTAAAGTATAGGCGTTCTTAATGTAGTTGTATAATAGTTCATTTAAATGATAGGACTAAATAACGCATTATTATTTGAAACAATAATAATAGATTTGTTTTAAATACAATACGTAATATAGGTAGTGCAATTCGTAAGACGCCAACACAATATTACAAAAACGTACCACAGGAAAAAAATGTAAAAATTGACGTATTGGCTACTTTTTGTATTTCTTTGTTTATGTCATTTCCCCTTATTGCAACGTTTCCAACCATCTATACCTGTACGAAATGTTCCGCCCGGCATCAGCACGGAATCGCAAACTAAATTCCAGGCGTAAAAATTATTTCCGGGCGTATTTTTCAATATATGATTTTAAGAAGAGGGGCGGATCCGGGCTGATTTCGGGCGTAATCCGGGCGGAAAACAGGGGCGAAATATTTAAATGAGGTGGGACGGAATTTTAAATAACGGGCGGAAAGCAGTTTACGGGCGGAATTCAGATTACAGGCGGAATGTTAAAATTACGGGCGTAACTTAGATTACGGGCGTAATTTAGATACCGGGTGGAAATCAGACTACATGCATATTGTAAATATACCCATATAAGGATAGGCCATTTGAAAAAAAAGGCGATCGCAAAAGCTCACCATGAGCAATTTGTACTCAGGTTAGCTAAAAACTAGTCAAAATTATTACAAGATATATTTAACATAGTATCTTTATATTAATTTTAAGATTTTACATTTTAAAAAGATGGATCACCATTTTACAAATTATACTCTGCAAATGCGGAACAAATGCTGAAAATACCCGCATTTTTTCCGCAGTCACAAAAAATGCGGAACGTATCAGTGATATTTTTACAATTTTTCTCTTTTGAGTCCTTGGACTGAAAAACTTGCAAATCTATGATTACCCGAAATGAAAGAATAAGTCCAAATATTAAACGATATTATTTTTTGAGAAATGTCAATGCATTTTTGGGACTCACATAATTCGAAACTTTGCATCCCAAGAAGTTTTTGTGAGTCTAGGACGCAGGACTCGCAGGTAAAAAATTCACTGACTTATGCGGAAAATGTACGCATTTCGATGCTACTTTTAAGATACATTGTAACTTTTAAAGACATACAACAAAAATATTCATAATGTATACATAAAACATAATTTGATAGACATGCACTTTTCTTTTTAAAACAAACTGCTCTTATACACGGCCAAAATAAAAAGTTCACTCATTCGCATTGAAGGTGTGTTTTAAACTGCTTTTTTGAGTAGGAATTCCTCTCTATCACAGCATTGTGCAGGTCCGCGATTCTCCCCCATCCTATGGCATAATCTGAAATGCAAATTGATATTTAGTACAACTACAGTACACCTAATACAAAAACTGTTAATAAAATGTAGAATTAATCGGTTTTTCAAACTTTTTATCTAATCCAGGGCCCCAGCTAGGATTAAAAAAGGTAGGGTCCAAATTTAGCAATATTAAACTTTTGAACGTGCTTTGATATTATTCCTGTGGAATATTTTCAAATAACATGTGCTATATATGCATATTATTTAATATTGCACGCCTTTTCATTTTCAAACATATTTTTGTGATTGATAAAACTTGTTTTACTGTTAAAATAAAATATGTTTATTGAAAATTCATTGAATTTCCTGTTAAATAATGTGATCAGATCCAATTGGGCATGTTGGGGATCAAAGGGGAAGGTTTGGATCTTGGTGCGGCAAGGGACTGAGAGTCACCTCTGTTATTAGGCCTAGCCCAGAAGCACTCATTGTATAATTCGAATTAATCTTTATTTTGATATGTACTACTTCAAACTATTAATACAATAACTTGTATCATAGTAAAATTGTTTTCCTTTGCAAGGACCGCTTTGTGCTCATCATCCGGGCGAGGCACACAGAGCATATATAAAAAAAGTTCATTTTTTCACAAGCAGTTTTTTTCGACAGTGCTTTCTTGCAAACGAATTCTTCAATTTGTGATGCGGCTTTTGAGGTCCGAGATGGGAAATGTTACGTCACCAGCAACCTTTGTCCCCAATCCTTTGACATAATCTGAAAATGAAATGTTTATTTAAGTACTAAGCATACTGAATTTAAAGAAATTTGTGTATTTTCATTTTAGTTTCAAACTGTTTTGTTTTTCCTTCAAATGCCCATCTACGTTTCATCATCCTTTTACATTTCCCACTGGGACAGTACACAATACAATTACAATTATATCAGTTAATAATCAAAATAAAAGAGGAATTTAGGAGTAAAAATACAAACCTTTTATGCTGTTTTGCAGTATTCCAAAAACACAGAAATGTTTGAGACCAAATCACAGTTAAACAAGCCACTATGAACCTCTTTTCCAACAATCTTATTGTTCATTTCCACAAGACAATTTTCTCTACAGTTTAGTCCTCATTTTAAGCATTATACTGACAATTTAGTTCAGAGTCAGAAATTTCTTTAACCGCTCTTGTTTTCAATTCAAACAGCAACTTCTACCACTTCCTGTGAATGTAATCCATTGAAGCCTGATAAGCCCAGTCGGTTTATAAACATGTAAACAGGTGTGCCTCAGGTCTCATGCAGTCAGTATTGGGGCAGCAAAATATCACAAGATCAAGTAAGCTGGTTGTCAGTGTTTATCTGAGATTAAATTAACATTGGTATATTTATGTACATTTTTATGGTCGTTTCAGACTGGGGAAATCTTAACTTCTATTAAACAATTTATAATAGAGTAACATGCAGAGAAACTTCATTCATATTGATGATATAACCATATAATATTAAACTAGAATGATGTGTGTTTTGTTAAAAGAAACCTCAAAATGATGAAAACATTACCATGTCTTGTTCTTTATTAAACTTTACAGTCATTATTGTTATTATGAAATATTTATTAAAAAGGGGCAAAATTCGCAAAAAAAAATAAGAAGAATTAAAGGAGTGAATTAAAAAACATAAGTGCAAATAGATTTGTAATGCATGACTTAAAATAATAAGTGGAAACTGTAAGTCAGCAATATTTAAAATATATTTAAAGTTAAAATGTGTAATTGTAAATTCTCCTATTTTTTTACCTGCAATGCCAATATATGCTAAATCTAAGAGTATAAGAGTATAATTCATGATTACAGGTCACAAGTTCAAAAACTGTTTCCTTTTCAGCTTCTCACAAATGAAGTATAAAAATACTACAAAATATGTTTTAGAATCTGAACATGAACATCATGAATTAGATCAAAGCTTTATGCTGAATGAATTATACTGTGACTGAAATAGTTTTGTCTATAATGAATGTTCATTGATTGTACAAATGTATAAATAAAATTAAATATTTTTATTTAAAAAAGTTTATTTAGTTATCAGTTACTGATAATATTTTGTTCCGTACTATGGTTTAAATTAAATTTATTAAGTTATTGTTCAGCTTCATAGAAATTTGTCAAATATAACTCTCTGTGAAAACTACTAAGTTCAAAATCTGTCATGTGGCTTCACAAATATTTTATAAATATGAAATTCTGCCCCGCGCAAGAAACAAAGTGCAAAATTCCGTCCATTAATCTCCATCATACAAATTCTAAGTATAAAAATACGCCCGGCGTTGTTTTACGCCCGGAAAAAACAGTTGAATTACGCCCAACATTAATTTTAGTTCCGGGCGTAAAACTCATTCCGCCAGTAGTAAGGGCGTAATTCCAACATTACGTGCCAATTCCGCCCCAATTCCGCCCGGAATCCGCCCCATTATTTCGAACATGTAGTTTTTGTAAAAAATTCATTTCTGCAAGTCACGAGTTGTAAAAAGATTACTTAGTAAAGGGTATTTTTGGCATGTCGATTCGTCTTATAACTAGTTTTTTCATTTGATTGTTGAAATGATAAACATTACGTGAAGCAAGTTGCCGCTATTCATCGGTTAATATGCAAAAATAGTAAATTTTTGCCTTCCAAACTATCAATGCTAATAAAAGTGGATAATTCACCATTTAACTTACTTCCCTAGACGTGAAATTATTGTAGATTTTAAGTGACAAACCTCTTAATAGAGAGGTTCCTTCTAACAATATGGCACGGTTGTATTTGTACAAACGCACGTTATTTGGTTTGTAAGTAAACTGTTTCGTGTTATACGTCTTTAAATGACTTCACTTCTAAGGCAGATGCCAATTAATATGTCTTGCTGAACCCATTTCAAGTAAGAAATTGAAGTGATAGCAGGGATGTAATTCGTCGATATGCATTCGTTTACATGAATGCGTCTGGATTTACACAAACTTCACAATATAAATGATGTATGCATAATTCAGCTCCATGCATTGAACATAATCTTTCGGTATAAAATAATGTCTTTTACTATCACTTTTATTTTTCCATTCTATGAACGTGTTGAATTTGCTTGTCGATTCATGAACAAATTGTAGTACTTGTAAGTAGGTTATATTCATTTATAAAACTATTGGGCCGTATATAATCGCATTAATATAATACTTTATAATTCTTTATAATGATTAAGTCAGTATAAATGTCAAATAAATTATGGGTCAATGAAAAAGTTCCTTAAATATTTTGTTTTAAGACGTCGTGTTAAAATGAGCAACAAAGTTGGTCCGAGAAATCACGTTACCAAGCGATATGTCCATTATCGGTGTATAACTAATAGTTTCCGCATGAAATAATACTGAATAGTTATTGTTCATGATCACGCTAAGAAAGACAACATATAACATCACGTAAACATTTAAAGACGACAGTTGGTTCCCTTTTATTACACTGTGACAAACTTATGTTGCATAGACGTTACCCCATGATAAAGATACGGTATATGATATTGAAAGTCATAAACACATATAATCTAAAGGCTTTGCATGGTAGGTTTCAAAACGGAACTACATTCTACATTTGTGACTCCAACGTAGATATCTAATCTAGGTGTTAATGCAAAATGTTGCTTAATGAACGTACAGCGAGGATTTTTAATAACCTCAGAGACCCTCATGATCCAGTATGACAATACACCAAAGAAAATAAAACCGCTAAATAAGTATACTTCATACATACTGACATATGATTACATATATTTCATTTTCGAGACACTATTCAAAAGTAAAGGTTACACGTGACCATACATAATTTGTATCCATTTTCATATCATCATCAAGAGTTTATTTCCGAATTTATACATACCAACCTCAAGTCATAAGAAGATTGCGCATTCGTCTTTTCTGGGGTCTGTCCATTGCAAATAATACTTTCACTTCCTATAATTTCATCATTCAACTTCATACATTCCAATAATTCAATACAGCATATATTTTACACTTTACATTATAAACTGTTCATGGTACGACGTTTCATAATGGTTTTCGTTTTGTTTTGCAAAGTTTGTTATTGGCCTTAAAGTAACAACATATTTAACTAATAAAATACCACCGGCAGTTGATTTAAGCTTTAATATGTATGATCAAAATCGTATACTCAAAAGATGAAATGATAAAATTAAGAAAATTAAGAACACCAACTTCATATTGAATACAAATCTGTTTGACATTTTCTTCCCTTTTTTATACTTAATATAACGAATGGTTGAAACTACTTTGAACCGGTTGGCCGGTACTTCACTTCAACTCCAAGCGTCAACGATATTGTGGTTTTTAAGCTGTTTGATTTTAAAAGAAAGCAGTAAAATTCCCAGCTGCTGCAGCAGTATTGCATTCTTGTTATGCACAATTGTTGGTCATTAATTTTAGGCATGCGACCAATTGCCAAAACAGTACGGCACCATACGAAACAACATACATACAAAGTAGAATAAAGCTTGGGTCACTGCCTTGGAACGGTCAATGCAAAGCACTGGGATTGAACAAAGGTTTTAGTTAAGAGCGCTAAACCTCACACTGGCCCAGCAATATTTATGAAACATATGCAGTGTGTAGGTGTAAATAAAATTTAACTTCATAGCATTGTTACTCAAATTTAACAATGAAACAAGGTTAATTAAAACGCATTCAATTTATTATTACTTTATAATAACACAATGGTAGAAAAAAAACCAGAGCAACAAAGTTACAACTTTTTTAAGAACGATCAAATGACATTACAAACAATTTTCTACTACATCCCTTCTGTTTACAAACAGGTTCAAAAATATAGCATCATAAACTTATTATTTCAGATCATCAACGTGAGTGTACAGGCAGAAGCAGCAATATTGGGTGTGAAATGTCCCTATTACATAGCTTGGTAGTTTATGTGACTCTTTTATACTATGAAAATAAATGTAAAAAATGAATGCAATACCTAAAAAAGATAACCGTATATACTAAGGCGATAATTTATCGAAATGAGAATTTTATTAGTTATGATAAAAGGCTGCGCGATCTAAACCCGCGTATTTTATTCAAAATAAATCAAATGAAGCTTAAAAATAATCAAATAATAAATCAAGAATTGCGTTTCTGTTTCAAAAAGTTCTAAGCACAATTAGACAAGGCGAAATTGACAATGGTGAAGAAACAAAAAACATATTGAAGAAATGTGTCAGTACCTATGGCTTAGTGTGACATGGGACTGATCATAGTATTGAGTTCATTAATTGTGAACGGAATTCCGAAAAAAAGTGCAGCATGTTGTTTTTGGAAATTTTTTGTTGCTGTTAAAAATTATGTTTATTATCCAAACGTCATTTTTACTTCAAAGTAAGTAAAGCCAAACTGTTGAAGAGTTTATTATCATACAACGATGACAAATGTTTATCATGTACATATTGTTTTTGTATAATTGTATTACATGTATATGTCGTGAACATGCTTAGATAAAACATTTTCTTTGTGGTCCTCCGTATGATTAATTTCGATGGCAAACAACAATTTATACTATTTGATATGTATGTAAAATGGTGTTATATGTTTTTTTATGTTATGTATGCATATATGACACTTAACTGCAGTGGAAACATTCCACTTAGCACACATATGTTAGGAGAAGTCAACGAGCTTAATTACGCACTAGTTTTATGCTCCTAGTTATAACGTTAACACAAACAATGCTGTATAATTATATTCATAGTACTTTAAAGGGATCTTTTCACGGTTTGGTAAATTGACAAAATTGAAAAAAGTTGTTTCAGATTCGCAAATTTTCATTTTAGTTATGATATTTGTGAGGAAACAGTATTACTGAAAATTTACCATAGTCCAATATAGCCATTGTATGTATCTTTTGACGATTTGAAAACCGAACAATTATAAAGCGTTGCATCGCGAAACGGTTGAATAATTTGGAGAGTTCTGTTGAGGTCGTTTAAATTTACGAAATTACAAAGATTGCTTATATAAGGTATAAAATACTTAAACTGTGTATACCCGGAATAGCCGAGAGGGCAAATGCGTTTTTACTTCAGACTAATTTCAGGACTCCGAGGGTCACTGGTTCGAGCCCTGATACCGGCTACTTTATTTCCTTTTTTCAATTTTATTCTTGATTTTTTTACTGGAGCTTTTAAGATCCAATGTTTACATTTATCAAAATAAAGCATTTAATGACAAACTTCAAAATATGCCAAAATCTGTGAAAAGGCCCCTTTAATATGTTTTTCCTGAAAGGTGAATATAACTATATACTAATGTTTACAATCTACGTAAGTTATTTAATTTTGGTTTGTTTGATTAAATGTTACATTGTTAAATGAAAATGTATTTAGGTGGAACAATACATGCTTTTTTGTTTGTCGGATTATGAATACAATCCATTTAATTGTATCACACCATTGTTATCCATGTACATTGATCATGCACCTGTGTGTGACTAAGGTAAGTATTTTTGTACGCACATTTGCAAAATGTGCGTCTTTTTCACTTAACAGTGGTATAATAATTATTTTAATAACTCGACAAAAAGCAAATGATAGAAGTCTATTCTTGTGTGTGTTTTTTTAAAAGGAAAGTGGAAATAAAGTATTCAAAAACATGACAATGAGATGTTCAGGGCTTCCCCTGGCTCAAAAATTTTTTTAGCCAACATTTTAGCCAATTGGATTTTTTTGTAGCCAAATTTTAGAAACTGTAGCCAAAGTTTTAGCCAAGCATTTGGGACCGCCTCGTGAAAGTCTAGGGATGTAAGAACACAAATAACTACATTATGAAGCTTAAATATATTTATTACTATAATCATCCTTTTAAAATATTGTACATAACAGAATATCAGTTTATAACAAAAAACATTTATAGATATGCATACATCTAGATATACATACAACAATGTAATAATCATACTTTTATTCTACATAACAGAATATCAGTTTATATATACATCATCAGCACATGCTCAGTTCACATTGTTTACAAAATAAGCACATTTTCATTATATTAAAGATATTTATTCTTAAGCACATATTTCAATCTTTGCAAAACATAACAGTTGATCAAGACTAATGATGCTTTATTTTCAAAACCTCTCATTGTTAGTTATATTTGGTCATTTGAATATGATATACATCAGCTTTGACAGCTTCTGTTGTTAAAACATTTTCTGTTAGTGGTGGATGTTTCTAGGCTCAAATAAATGAATGTTTTTCACGCATATTTCTTGACAGAAAGGCCCAGATAATTGCCATCATCCATTCTAGTTGCCTGAAATATGATAAAACATAGTTTTACAAACTATCAACAACAAACCAACACATAAATGGCCGTATCTTTAAATGTCCGAGTTTTTAACTTATCCGAAATATATTTCAACGAGTGAATGGTATACTTTTTATTTCCGAAATTGTTGGTTTCTTAATCAAACTTTACCTTTCCCAAAATATTATAATAATGAAACTATTAAACAGAAATGCTCTCAAATTCCTGTTGAAACAAGATTTTATGTGTTTTTTGGGAAGAAATATTTTTTGTTAAATGCTTTTGCCAGGCCCGTGGTATTGACATAATTAGACAATAACACACGGCAGAGCTGGGCCGGGCGTCTATAATCGGCCCGCTGCCGACATAAATTGTTTGGGCCATAATATCCACTTTCTCCAGCCACTGCCACATTCGTTTTTTATTGAAACGTTTTTGTGTAGAACCAACAATAATTGCATATATAGACTGTTTCCTTGGAACATGTCACAATAATACAAAAATGAAAGCATGCATGATTTTTATTCATACATCTAGGCTGTGCTAGGATAAAGTTATAATGTTCAAGAGGCCTTAGTTTTAACCTATTTATCTAAGCTCGATTGCATTGAAAGCCTCAGGCTTATTGAAACGCTTATTCTCAAAACATAACTAAAAATCCCTAGTGTTTTTAAAATTATGAATCACTTGTACATTTTACAGGTATGACACATAACCAGGCGGAAACAAGATTAACTTCGGTACATGTATGTATTATAACGAATCTGAAAATGCTCCAAAATCCTTGAATAATATATATATTTATAACACATATTTTTATTCTTTATTTGGTTCAATACTTAAACAATCATTTTTTTCATTAGTTTTCATAAATAATTGAGAAGATCGAGATACGTTAGCTTCTTTTTTAAATCTATAAATAAACTATGTTTTTATAGAACTTTGAGCCAGGTTATCTAGAAGCTAACACTATACCAAATGTTATTATGGTTTTACCATCGCCAGTCGGCCATACAAACGTAATTCCGTTAACCTAAGGCCTCTTTAACCGTATAACCCGAGTCGTGTCGGGTGATAAAGGTGTATCTGTTTAAAGCCACTACAATTAACTACCGCGTGATCGTTATTACAGACGCTTTTGCATGACTACAATAATTACGTTTGCGATGATAGAAATCCTGAATTAATTATATTTAATTATAATTACCAAACGACGATCCCTCCTCGATGCCTATAATTACATGTTGTCTAATAAGTTATTATAGGCATCATCATTCGCTAGGATCATGTATCAATACGTTTTGTGTTTCGTAGATAAGGCATATAAGACAACAATATAGCAATTCAGGCATAACAATAATTACGGTAAAACACGGAAACAAAATGTAAACACAAACGCAATTTTCTATAATGTTGCGTATGTTTCTTTAATTTGGTCACTTGCCTTCAGATCTGTAGATCTGATTTGTATAATGGTTTGCTTATGATTTTGCCTTTTTTGATTATCTGGTTACTGTACCGGGGTTCGGGTCTCTGTAATTAGTTCACTTATGACAGTCATGTTCGCAAACATTCTTCAGTTCTTATGAACTGCTCGAATAACCGCGTTATCGCCAATCTCTTACCGCACAGAAGATTTAGGGGAGTTAAAGATCGCTGCCAGATGGTACTAAGATAACGTATCATATACTTTATATACTATTTTAAATTGCCGCCATAGAGTCTTGTGATGATTTTTGCTTTGGCAGACTCTCGGATTTATTCTGAACGCGAGGTATTTCAGCTATATATAACATAGGTTATTCAACAGTTGTTAACATCGTTAACGTCGTTAATGTCTATATAATGTGTTTATATGAAATAATATACTCAACGTTATTTACCCTTAACGCAAAGTTCTCAGTTGTGTGTAGCCTACTACAAAAAGTACACCCAACAACGGAGTAAACAAACCAATGAACATTTCGAAACATTATTGACATTATTGAGAATTGCGAAATAAAGGGATTACCCGTTTAAACATGACAAACACTAGAGAATTCAATATGGGGCAGCAATGTCTTTTATCTGTCATTTCAATTTAATTATAGATTTTCTTACTATCTAACTGACAGCAACGAGTATATGTGTTTGTCAAAAGATATCCTGTTTCATGACCTGCCGTTTAGCAACACCGTTATCATTTAAACATATAAAAACTTCACTTGTAGAGCATGTACTTTATCTGAATGACAAAATATGCGCGATTCAATCTGACCTCTGTTTGTTTATATATATATATATATATATATATATATATATATATATATATGTGTGTGTGTGTGTGTGTGTTTGTGTGAAATGTGTTAACATATAACACGGCATCTTTCTAATGAAAAATGCTGATACACTTTCATAATCAGTAGTTCATTGCTAACGCTGTTTGAAGCATGAATGCTCATAAAATGTCTATCATCTACACGGATCTTTTTAATTAATACCAGCGCAAAAAAGCCATCTAGCCTAATCCATCTGATAATACCACATAATGCTAATTAACGTAATACTGAGTGTACTGCTTGTCCTATAATCTTACGATAACAGCTTAGAGAGGATTGACCTATGGGATTTGTTGAATCACCAAAGTTCATGTTGAAAGCAAATCATAAACGATAACGTCAGAGAGAAGCCAACAAAACATGTTTGTTTCTAAGTTCTGTCACTCTTTGAAAAAATATTTTCATTTTGTATAAGGGTATCCTTTAAGTGTTTAAACTTAATATGCGTACATCGAACAAATCGTATGTAACTGTTAAAAAAAACCTAATGCATCATAAGGTATTAGCACAGCTAGAACAGTTTTCATAACAATTTAAGTTTCCTACCCAGTATCTTTAACCTCAGAGTCTTGTAGGATAACCAAACGTCAGCATGAACATTCACTCAAATAATAACTGAGCAAACCTTTTTATTGCCCTCCCTCTCATTGAAATCTGCGTATATATTAAGTTCGATTTTCATGATTCGGACAGAATTAAAGTAAACCTATATAACGGTTATTTACTATGCATGTCTTTTGTGATCTTAATATCCACTACACCTATCTATTACCTTTTACGTTGATATCTCTTCGAGTTTTAAGATATTTATATCTAATAAAATGGATGCAAGTGCTTATGTAGTGCATATTCTTCCATATGATTCAAGTGCGTTTCATATATGCTCCGGGAACATTTTAATAATAAACTTTAACATTATTATTGTGCAATTGACCCACACATATAAATAAATAAATAAATAAATACATAAATGAATACATAAAAAAAAAAATATATATATATATATATATATATATATATATATATATATATATATATATATATATAAACATGCAGCTTCATTGCTTTATGTCGGAGTTAAGCTGAATAAGCGAAGTTTCTATTACAAATGAATTGTTCGAACTGCAAGATGGACGATCGGAAGCGAGCTCTACTGTAATAAAAACGATAAAATCATTACGACAAAACAATAAAGCAGCTTAAATAGAATATTATCGGCCGGAGAATTTTAGGTCGGTATTTGTTTTTGGTATTTCACGAAACGTTTTGTACATGTAGAATTCATAAACAAATTTTTATAAACTCGATTATTCGAAGCTTATGGCTTTTGAGCATGGCCGTTGTATACAGAGAAGAACCTGTACTTGATGTCCTCTTGGAAGCTTCGTGGAACTTTTGAATGTTTGAACACGCTTATCTATACATAGGCGGACGCACAATTTTAATAGCTATACCATCACAACCTTTTTTTTCAAATGGCTGTGATTAAATAAGAGGGATCGTAAATATTCGTCGGATGTAATTTGTATGTATGGTCACATGCACCGCAATAATCTTTAAGCATTGTTATACGAGAACGATTTTACGCAATTAGCGGTGTAACATTTACATATGAACGCAGCAATAAATGTACATAACACTAAAAAGTTACGATTCTAACGAACCAATGGCAATGTTAAAAATATAATTTTCATAAGGTACGTTGTGTTCGTTGTGTTAACGTGGTGACTTCTTCCTACCTCATTGCATCTAATAAAAGTTCGTGTAAACTAATTTTAGTAACTGAAAACAAACTGCACACACATATTTGCAATATATTTTATGCAAATCTTGGGTAGAGTAAGGGTTTTTTACATCACCATCTCAATACGGGAGATCAATTAGGAACATGCTCAGTCCGCTGAATCTATTGCTGTCTCAAGTCTAGCGGATACTATTGCATAACCCGGCCTACAAAATACTGCAGTCGGTTTTCATGTTCGACAGGAACTATTAGAAATGTACTCTTTGAATGTATAAACTGATTTACGTTCGTGCCTTATGCTTTAGTGTACAACAACACAATACACATCAAACTAATCGTATGTATTGTGGCAAGTCAGAAAGCAATGAAGTTCACAGTGTATGACTCCATATGCCAGTATAATGTTCAAACTTATATATCACTTAATTTAGCACTATGTAGACAGAATTAAGACATTAATACTGCTGTAGTCTATATAATTTTACCATAAGTAACATTAGTGATGAATACGTAATTGATGTTCCTTTTCATAAATTGTAGTCAATGTGGGAGTTCTTTACTGGGTAAGTGTATGACCATTCACAATGAATCGTGTATACGTTGGACCTTTTGGCAGATGGTGAGACATACTGAATCAAGACGAAAATGCCAACCCATAATGTATTAAGATCTTAATTTTTATATTACTAAGACTTTAATTTTTATATTACTAGCTGATCTTTTTCTTAGACAAAGAACACGCCATCGTGTTATCACTAACCAATAAATACTGCAAGAAGATACTGAGAACTGTTTCTTTAAAATAAAGTTCTCATAAAGATAACATGTATTTAATCACTCTATAATCAAAATTGGTATTCGCATTATTGTTGGGAAATGGGCAAATACCAATCACCTCATAATTTGCGCATTTATGAATCTATTTTCTTATATCATTATGCATGAACGAATGAATGAATGAATGAATAAATGAAAGAATTGATTAATGTATGTATGTATGTATGTATGTATGTGTGTGTGTGTGTGTGTGTGTGTGTGTGTGTGTGTGTGTGTGTGTGTGTGTGTGTGTGTGTGTGTGTGTGTGTGTGTGTGTGTGTGTGTGTGTGTGTGTGTGTGTGTGTGTGTGGTGTGTGTGTGTGTGTGTGTGTGTGTGTGTGTGTGTGTGTGTGTGTGTGTGTGTGTGTGTGTGTGTGTGTGTGTGTGTGTGTGTGTGTGTGTGTGTGTGTGTGTGTGTGTGTGTGTGTGTGTGTGTGTGTGTGTGTGTGTGTGTGTGTGTGTGTGTGTGTGTGTGTGTGTGTGTGTGTGTGTGTGTGTGTGTGTGTGTGTGTGTGTGTGTGTGTGTGTGTGTGTGTGTGTGTGGTGTGTGTGTGTGTGTGTGTGTGTGTGTAGTATGTATGTATGTATGTATGTATGTATGTATGTATGTATGTATGTATGTATGTATGTATGTATGTATGTATGTATGTATGTATGTGTGTGTATGTATGTATGTATGTATGTATGTATGTATGTATGTATGGATGCATGTATGTATGCATGAATGTATGTATGTATGTATGTATGTATGTATGTATGTATGTATGTATGTATGTATGTATGTATGTATGTATGTATGTATGTATGTATGTATGTATGTATGTATGTATGTATGTATGTATGTATGTTTCCAAATTCGCAATTGATAGGGTCAATGGCCCTTAGACTTTCACTTTTTGGTTTTTATGACCTTAAACCGGTCTCACAAACGGATGATGGAAGTGACACTAGACAAGCAAACATAAGGACAAAACAGGTGAATTAGAAAAACCATTAAATACACAGGATTGTGTGTCAGGGTTCGACATTAACTTTTTTTACAGCCAGACCATCGGACCAGCTCCTCTTAAAATGTACTAGCCCGAATCTGATGTCTACTAGACCATAAATGGCATAGCAAATAAACACAATTGTGTCGTGTAAATGTTTAATCAGGTTTTATCAGTAAATAATTAGTGAACACAAGAAAGTTATTTTGATGCACAGAGTAAAAAATAAAATTAAACTATTTAATAACATAAATTGTTTGTTATAAGTTCACTGTTTATCACCAGTTAAACAAATGATGTCTGTACAGCAGGTGACATTTATTCAACGTCATCAGATTCTGGCCACCTTGACCGCTGTGCTCCATGCTACCACAGCTCCAAGACCCTTTTTCCATCATAATCTGTGTCAGTTTTACCGTCGGATTCTTCTTTATTAACTCATTTGTCGGACGAAAATCCAATCTTGAACAAAGCCATTCTTTAAATAACACTTCTCGTCTGCTACGCCAAAATGTTTACATTGATGATACCGATTTTCGATAGAAGTCGTAAAAACATGATGTAAAGTTCTAAGACACTGCAGAAATTCGTTAATATTCATGACAACTTGACCAATGGAAACAAGCAATTTATGCAGGAAGCTCTCCTTCGCGTCTAAAAATAGCAATGAATCACGTGAATGCTCCGCGTTTATTTATATACGCTAGTTTTGTTCTGATGTAAATAACGGATACGAGAGTTATTTTACACATACAGAGAAAAAGGTTTTCGGTTAGTTATAGTTATATGAATCAGTATAGATTTTTTTTATGTACGACCAGTCGGACAAGCTAGCCCACAGTTTTACTAGCCCGACCACCGATCTTACTAGACAATGTCTGTCGGACGTGCCTTAGTGTCAAACCCTGTGTGTTAAAGTTTTCCTTAAACAGTTGGTTTTATATTGTATAAAAAACAATAATAAAAGTGAATTTGTGTAAAAGAAAAGTGATTTGTTGAGAATCAAGAATGAAAAGTTAAAGTTATTGCAAGTGGAACCAGTGTCTTGTGTTAACTTATTTAAAGGTCAA
Organism: Dreissena polymorpha; assembly: GCF_020536995.1. Taxonomy (NCBI): domain Eukaryota; kingdom Metazoa; phylum Mollusca; class Bivalvia; order Myida; family Dreissenidae; genus Dreissena; species Dreissena polymorpha. The sequence continues at coordinate 18,181,569 of NC_068359.1, read as the reverse complement.
TGTGGCTAAGGTAAAGAAAATTCCCCACACTCATTGCTTAATGCCTTGTGTGTTTGATGTTTTAGCTGACACAAATATAAAGTTTGTTTCTCACTTTATTACCGGCGTCATGCGTCGTCAACGTTAAGCTTTTTTCTCATTCTTGATTAAACGTTTTCAAAATATTTACCTTGATCATAACTGGACCAAATTCAAACATTAATCAATTTAGCAATAACTATCTCACAAGACCAAATCGTGAAACCTCTGCAAGCAATATTTAGGGCTATTTTGACGATAATTGATGTACATTAGTTAGAATGTTTATATTGCAAAAACATAGAACAAATTCGAATATACTTAATGTATATCCGAAAACGTCATTTTTTAAGTGTCCCCTCATGCAAATACATGAACAATACATACGGGTAACTGTGGATGATTTCCTATTTATTGCACAGCGACCTTGAACTTTTAGCTCCTGATAACTATTTAGCGTCCACAGGTTTGATTCATAATAAATAGAATTTTGTCAACATAATTTTCTTGACACGACTTAGATTAAACCTAGCATAAGTGGGGTCATATCTTGGTAAAGACCACAGTATAAATCACATTAGTTACGTTATATCATTAGAAAACACATTTACGACTCAATATTTTGATGATCTGAGGCCGACCCTTTACTCTTAACAATAGTTTAGCCGAATTTAAATATTGGTCAAAATAGATCAAAACTACATTTTGTATATCAACTAGTAAAATGTATATAATACACAATTAGAGCCGCATTGTTGACATTGTCGTGTTTGAAAATGCTCAAACTTTTTATATTGAACACATATAGGCCAATCTGAAATATGGGTCAAGTGAGCCAACACACGACCTTAGCAACTCAAATCTTATACAAACCATGTTATACATTTAGCAGGTATATTTATTATACCATCTTGATAAAACTTTACAATATGTACCAATTTTTTAAGTGTGCCACTAATTCACACTGTTGAATCTTTTACATTTGTTGTTCGCGTTATCATGATCATCTTTCAAAGAAACCTCCCGGTTTACATAACTCGAAATAGTCCTTTAGAATTTCACGCAAAAGCAGAGTAACGAGAAAAAACTATTGCTTTATATTTTGATTCAAATTGTATCAGCATTCCAAATTTTACACACTAAAGTAAAACTTAGACGATTTCATTCAAAATAAAATTGTAGTTTCACCACTGCAAAAAAATACTGCCATTTTTAATTTACTCTTCAAGCATTATTAAGCATTTATCTCAGCCGAAATTGTGAATTTTAGTCTATAAACAACTCTTTTACACAAATTTATCTCAAGGGTATTGCACATCAATTTGTTCTTGTTCTACTGACCAAGGTTGTGTAACAACCATGTCTGTTTTCGTCCGTTTTTTTATGCTTCCATTGCGAGAAAATTCCATGAAAATTATGCACCCGCTATGAAATATACATTTCTTTATCGCCATCAAGCTTTTCCATTTAAATCACTATGTGTAAGCAGGCAATTTCTTTTTGATGAACATTCTTTGATCGACTGACACAGGAACGACGTATTAAATAAAAACATTTTAAGTCAACATCGATTTCCTTTGAAAGTTAAAGAACAATCCACTTTCACTTATCTAAATCCGCCAATTGTTCAACAAAACATCGCGTTATTCGAGTACATTCGATTTTTTAAAGAAATAAAAAATGAGACTGACCGTTTTCAGTCGAGTAATATATTCTTACACTGTTATTCACAAGGCATCATAATAAACCATCGTAAATACTCAATCGTTCAAAATGCAGCGTCCTTTACCTGAATGACGCACTCAAGTGATTTCCTCATCTGCGTAGTAAAATAAGGTCTAGCTGCGTAGTAACATAAGGTCTAGCTGCGTAGTAAAATAAGCTCATTTCTAACAAATATGATCCTGTGCAAGCTTCTAAGTGTCGCGATGAGAATGTCTGGTTACCCCGCGGGGAACTCTAGTTCAATGCCCTATAGGATCCAGATTTCTTTTTCTCTTTAGCTTAACAAATTAAAATAAAAAACACGCTACATTGGATTGATAAATTACGGTTTTGAAAATTTCACATTCAATTCTTGAATAAATCCAAATTTAAGAACAAATCAGAGAAGTGTAAAAACCAAACAGAAGAAGTCCCATAGCAGGTGTTGAATATAGCAACCTGTTGAATAAATTTTATCTTTTTTTAATGGTTTTATTAATTTAATCTGTTACATAAAATCATTAAGCTGTATGATAAAAGTTAGAAACACGATTGGACTGTAAATTTTTTTGAAAACGTAATTGTTTTTAATCTTCAAGGCTGAGACTTATTCCCATGAAACTTAAAAGAACTTGATTTGATAGATGAAAGGCTGCATTAATGATGATTACTGTGTTTTATGATGTTTTCTTTATGACAGTGTAAGTGCAAGTACATATTGATTCTTTAGAACTAACGGTTGAGTGCATTGATTAAAATTAGCACGGACACGCGCTAAGAGTCTTCGAATCATGCTTGTTTTGGTCTCCAAGTCTTATATTAGAATGCGAGCGTGCTTTGTCAAAGTTTTAATTAGAATGTCTGTAACATTCCTATTTTTAGTCGAACAACAAAGACATTCAAGAAAAAATGTGTTACGAAACAACCATGATAATGGTAATTACAAACTGGTTGCCATGAAGCTGTGATAGAGTATTTATATATATATTTTTTACAGTGGTGTATCAATATTGTATTGTTAATGTTAAATGTGATCTAAATACAATAATTGAGATTTAGTATATTCAATAATATATTCAATACCTCTATCAAATCCCGAGTTTAGATGTAGTGAATCGAAACATAAATGTAAGTTTACATGTATTTCGATGTGTCAATTAAACGTATTATCTGTAAAGGCTGAATACGTCATCTTCTTTTTTTTCAACATTAAACTTCAGTCATTATTATACAATTAATTAGTATTTGTTCCAAAAGTGGTATAGGACAAAACTGCATTTATTCAAATCATTAATAGACTAGCTCAATTGTTAGGGGGCTAAACTATGAATTTAAGCATCTAGGATTGCACACTCACAACGATAACATGATGCCAATGATATTTTATCTCGAACATGATTGATGTTTTTCCAAAATGTGTTTAGAACAACCAATCATTATCTATGTGGAATGCTGTTACCTTAACCAATTGTTCAAACGTTTGGTTTGTGAGTAACATGTCGTTTTGCTTGTGTCGAAGGTGTGAAATGTAAATGTGTTGTCGGCTTATTCTAGCCCTACTTTGCGATCGCCAAGCAAAGAAGATTCTTGCTTGAGTGGTTATCAGTAGTGCCCAAAAGTATCGATACTGATTTTTCTCCTGGCAGAATGGTTCCGGTTTTACATTTATCATCTGGGGTTAATGGTCCATTTATTCCTTGAGGGTACGTTCAGCCGCTTGGTCGGCTTGACCACATGGCATTTGGAGATGGCTATGTTTGGAAGCCACTTTATGTATGGTTGCGTCAGGTTTCCAATCAGTTTCTATCCTTATCCGTTCTCTTGCTCAACAACTATTTAGGGTTTAAATGCCTAAAGGTAGCAAAGAGATGCATACAAAGCGAGCACCATTATGGTTTGCGTCAACTCGAAGTGACATAACCGGTTATTATACATCGCATCAGTGTTTGTGCAGCCAGCTACCTTCGTCCTCAGGAATCTGCGTTATCAGGTTTATAAGGATAACCGATTATTTATAAAGGTCAAATGGCCTCCCCTATGAGAACAGTGATTGCCTGATTATATGGATGCATTCCAAGAGACAACCGGTTATAGCTTAACCCTTGATAACGTGGTTATCCTGACGTGATAGATTATGATATTTTCGTTTGGACGTGATAACCCTACAATTATGACCGCCTTCTCTCTGGATGAAATACCGCCAGTTGGTCCCGAGTTGCTCATTTATCAATGGAGGCCTGGCTTTTTTCAGAGCTGGCAACTATAACTAGAAGTTGTCCTCCTAAACAAAACTTCGACCCACGCTGTGTTAAAATTGGACGACCGATTATCTAACAGGGCTTAGCCTAGCCCATCCCGGTTGTTGTTTATAATAGATTTATATTCGTAGATTAAGGACCGTAAGATACGCTGTGGTGTTACAATTGCTTGAGAAGGAGTTTTATTCCAATTAAGCTATTTACGAGTGCAGTCATGAGTGTATTAAACGACAAAGCACAATCGTGTATGGTTCTGAAATAAAAATAGTTAAATAAGAAGACGCGAAAATATTGTAAGTATTATTATTTAATGCAATAATAAATGTAAGCTCGGATCATAGTATAAATATGTATTTGTGAAAGGTCACTATACTGTAAGCCATCGCGTGACTGTATTTACTGAAGTTCTTGCTTGGTAACAATAATTGCGCTTGCGGTACTAAAAGCTTGAATTCACAAATAATGAACTAAAATACGTCACGATCCCTCCATGGTGTTTGTAATAATATGAAGTATAAGAATTTCAGACGTTTTGTTTGCTTCGACCAGATGCAAATATTCTATAAAAAAAAGTATTACTCTTCATAGAAAGCTTGGATACAACATGGAGGAGGAAGTTACAACAATCGAACTCAAAATATGAAGAAAGAAAATGGCAGTAACTACGAACACACATTTGAGAAACAATAATTTTGCTTATAATTCATACTTGTTTCAGTCGTTTTCGTGCGCACATTTCAACGTAAGATGAAACTTCTATTCTGATCTAAACCGGATAACGCCTTTTAATTAAGTGATCCAAATAGCATTAATGCGCTTTTCGGATATGGACGTGTGACACACACGTTCGGTATGATGTTATTGTCTCTCAGTCGTTTTCATATGTTGTTTTAATCAAATAATTACGAATTATGATTTGTGTTCTTATCATATCATGCGACATGAAGTCGTGATATTGTAAATAAGGTAACAAATTAATTAGATATACTTGTTAGCGAATACACGGTAAGTGTCAGGTAATGGTTAAATATTTCAAAGCAAAACTTAGGTTTTACATTCTCTCCCTTTTATATTTGTACGAACAGAAAACAGCTTTCAATTATCTAAATGCTGATTTCCGAAATATTGTTGACAACTTTTTAATTCCCAAAATCTATAAAATCACACGGACTAATGATTTAAAGGTATAAGTGCATTCGTTGTATCATTCTCTCGAACTAATAGATACCGTTTTCCAATGTGTAATGATTGCTGCTTTGAAGTTTTACTTCTTTATATTTATTTTGCGTTTCGTTGTTGTTGTATAACGTTTAACGGCACTTAAAATATACGCGTTTCAATATATTGGTGTATGGTTATAAAGGATAAATCGACCGTTCTGTTAGGACACAACGCATTTTAAAGCTTAGATAAACATCAGTATCCCAAACGGGTTACTTATAGCTCTTTTATAGCACTCTGTCAAACACCTCAGATATTTCGTGTTTCAAGCATATCAAGAGATAAGTAATACCGCAAAAAGACAGAAAACGAATCTTTCATTATTATCCCTCATTATAAGAAGCCTTAGGTTCTCCATTGGTAAACCAAGTTTGTTAGTCAGATATGTGTTGTCTTCATGTTTATAGATTGTATATAAAGTATTATTTTATTATTTGAAATGTGTTACGTGTCATGCGTACAGTATAAAGGTAACATAAAAATGGCAACAGTGAATAAGCTCACAATGTGTTCGTGTTTACTTTTCTACTATTTAATGCATCTGTTTATAATTCTGTGTTGCATGCATTCATTTATCAAAAGCATACTGATCCAATGATTCCAATCAAATTACCGGGTGTATATGCACTAACAGGAAGTTACTATTTAGGTTTAGGTTTACAATTATATCGGCAACTCCCCTGATAAATAAGCTAATTTACTTGCATAACATGGGTATGACCTACACCTCACAAACAGCTCTCAACTAAGGAGATATATATATATATATCCATGAAATGATATTAGTTTATTTGTTAATTCTTAAACATGTTATGAGCGCGTTTACGTACGACTCATTAACTCGCAAAACATGACAGCGGATCACTAATTACATATTAAAATAGTCATCATCGTTCACGTTTTTCAAGTGCATAGTAGTTGTATATTTTATAAAAATGTGACGCATAGTTCATAGATAATCATTGGTATTTACAGAAATAATATTTATTTTTTTATTTATATGTTTTTGCAAACCTTTTCAAGTGATATGCGAAAAAACACGAACAGAAATAATAGTCGGTACAGTAGCTTTAAGTTCCAACCATACATTTTTTAAATGTAGAAAATATCTCAAAATTTAGAATTACCTTAACACGTTTAAGAGTATCTGCCCACGGACTTGAAGTGGAAGCAGGGAGTTGGACAAGCCTGGAAAGATGCCGTTCAAAACCAGAAAATGCAACCACTGTAACGTTATTGAGGACGAATTTAATTTTTTACTGGAATGCCAAAGGTTTATCTATTTAGGTTAGAAGTTTATACAAACATATTATGGACGAACACAAACAAGTGTATTGACATCTTACAGACTGACAATGAAAAAAGTGTGCGAAATTTATCCATTTTTGCTTTTAAAGCATTGACGTTGAGAGCTGATTTATATTATCAATAGTTTCTCTCCATGTACTTACATTTATTTATCTACTCACTACACAAATACAAAATACTCTTTAGTGTATAATTCAGATTTGGAACTAGGTTCTGTGAAATATTATTTACGTCATATGCCATCTTTGTATATATGTTGTTTTAATATGACGTGTGCTAGCCATAGTCAAAACATTGTGCGGGGTCGCACACTCTAGGCATTCATAATTGACGCATTCAAATACGTGAAGATGCTGATTATTTTAGAGTACGAAGGAAATGCGGCTTTTGTTTATTATTGTATTTGTCGAATCTTTTTATCAAGTTGTAGCATGTACTTTAATTATTCTGATACTTTCTCGAAAATATTAGTCTTTTCTTTCGATAACATAATCTGTTTCTCCAGAGTCTGAATATGCGCTAGAATCTAATGCTTCGATTTCAGAAGAAATTTGTCATAGTTATGTGAAAAAACGTCTTTTTATCTTTTAACGTGTTGATTTTCTGTAATTACAAGTCTACGATTTCTTTCTGTGCTTTGAATTGAGCGATATTTTTTTTGGTAAATTTATCTTCTTTGCCTGATCACGACAACTTTACCTTACTGTGAACGGAATAACAACACATTACATTCGGTTTGATTGTAATAACAACATGTTACATTCGGTTTGATTGTAATAACAACACATTACATTCGGTTTGATTGTAATAACAACACATTACATTCGGTTTGATTGTAATAACAACACGTTACATTCGATTTGATTGTAATAATAACACGTTACATTAGGTTTGATTGTAATAACAACACATTACATTCGATTTGATTGTAATAACAACACATTACATTCGATTTGATTGTAATAACAACACATTACATTCGGTTTGATTGTAATAACAACACATTACATTCGATTTGATTGTCATAATAACACATTACATTCGATTTGATTGTAATAACAACACATTACATTCGGTTTGATTGTAATAACAACACATTACATTCGGTTTGATTGTAATAACAACACATTACATTCGATTTGATTGTAATAACAACACATTACATTCGGTTTGATTGTAATAACAACACATTACATTCGATTTGATTGTAATAACAACACATTACATTCGATTTGATTGTAAGGCTTATTTATTATTGACACAACGTGAGTACAATAATAATTATGTACAAGTCATAAAATGCTAAACGCGTGAGGCGACAAACGTGATTCACGCCAAGTCAGAGCCGATACTTTCCTTGATTTAATGTCGATGTCAGCAAGTGATTGCCGAATGTAACCACGCTTACATGAATCTATATGGCCCCGTACTTGAAGATATTTTAATCGAATGAAACGGCCATCACCTAGTGTACTGTTAGGGCCTATCTATACTCGTGGAACAAAACGGAATGCAAATAATATGAAAGAATCAAGCCACATAATGTATGCTCATTGACTTCACGAGTATAAGGTCAATGTTGTCGAGCTATTACTATTTCACAAGCCACAAACAATTCTCGATTATGATATTAAAACCTTAAACAATATGTTTGTTCTTGAATTTCATAAAATAATTATGAGATGTTTTCTGATGATGACAATGTCAACGTAGAATGTGATTTATTGTTTGTCACATTATTAAAGGGTCTGCAAGATCGTATTGATTGCTATATCAGTTGAACAATTGGACAATCCTCTTCTTCTGATTTGTTTAGTTTTCTTCTGGAAACATCGTGATATAATCTGACTCTAGTATGAATTGTTAAGTCATAATAACAGGAAAATGTTTTTAATCATTGACGGCTCTCATACTGTGACGTAGGTAAATGCAAAAGAAAATGAGATTAAAATACACAATAAAAAAACATGATCTCGAAATAAAGTAATATTTATTTTCTGCGTTTTTAATAAAATTGTAGACACATTGACAGAATTTCAAATCAAACTCGTTTTAACATACGAATAAAACTCATTTTAATCTTATTATATGTGTTTGCCTCATTAAATGACTTTTTAATCATGTTATAAAACCATATACGGTACGTGATGAGATTTTCATTTTATGTAAGCTATTGTTTTGATGAGTTAATACTCGTAGCACGAATGTAGTGTATCCAATAAGCGATTGTATCGAGATACGTGTGTCGCTAGCAACGAACAAAAGATATATAAGGAGTCAATGATGATGACAAAAGCCAATAAGCATACTATTGTCGCAGGTAGTCTTCATTTGATTTGCGTGTGTGATAACGCTGTTTTCTTGTGTTTAATGGCGTATAAGTATTAATAAAAATGAGACATTTCAGTTTGATATTTCTTTTACTCTTGAAGAATATACGTATCATCGGATGTGTAGGTAATAATACGAAAAACATTCGACTACTTGGATTGCTTCCAATCACTGGAAAAGGCTGGGTCGGAGGTGCTGCGGTGAAACTTCCGGTCAAACTCGCGTTGGAGGACATCCGCGCAAACGGCTCCATACTTCCCGGATATAATATAACATATGACTTCATCGACTCACAAGTATGATATGTCGACTTACAACATTTTTTTAAATAATATATTATTTGTGGCGCTGATGATTTTGAAATACAAATATACTGGTGTTCCTTTCTTATAAGAACGAAGTCACAGCAGATTGTGAACAAAAAAATGAACAAAAACCCGCGGCCATATTCATGTTAAGCTTCCACATATAATATTTGATTAAAATTGTATTACCTTTTATCTTAAGGATATAAGGCCCTGCAAGTTAACAATAACTACTTACTGTATTTTGACATTGAAATTATTGTATTATTACACGTTCGGTACCAAATGTTTAAATCGTTCCTTCACATCACTTGAATGATTTGTTAAAATAACGGCAAACGTTACAAAGTGCTTTACTTCGCAACGTCATAATCACATAGAATTTTCTGCATGAGTATCGTAGTATGTTGATCATCTGGACAAGTGTTTTGTAAAGCTTGAGGCACATTTTAATGAGCATTTATTTTCATGTAGTTGACATGAATTTAACATATATTAATGTACAAATAATAAAACATGTTTGCATTATCAGCGTTATTAAATTTTCTAAAACCATACTTGTATAAACTAGCAATTAAGGTTATAAATATACAATTTTTCAGCACATAGGTAATTTTAAATTCTTAGTAAGAATCATTAGAGTATGTTTCATATGTTCTTTAAGGTTTTTAGGTACATTTGAATTAAATCAAATACTAACCACACGGTAAACATATACTTAAATTGTAAATATCTTTATATTATTTTTAATTTTTGGTAAGAAGATGTAGCTCATAAGTGCATTATGTTAAGAATTATGACGTTATCGGATGTCATGCCAAGCGCTGCATTGTATTTTGTCATAACTGAATGCCTGTTACCTTTACTGAAACGGCTTTTTCTGGTGTAAATGCGTTTTTATGAATATGAATCTCGTTTTTGTTGTGTTTAATATACAGTTTGTCTTGAAACTTCCTTTAATAACTTTATCAATGTGGATCAATTAAACTAAATTATTGGAAAATATGCATCTGGGACCATTAAATGTGGCGTAAGTGAAGATCAGAAACATAACCAAGCGTTATAATTTGGACTTTTACACTCTTATTGCTGCTTCGTTTTACGTTGCACGACGATGAGCTAAATGTTTAATCTGTATGACACTATGTTGCTTAAGCATTTTAGAAAAGATGTTGTTTTATAGTCAATTGAGTTCTATTTAATCATCACGCAGAAAAGTATTGTTGTGGTGTTCTGTTCTCTAAATACGAATAAATTAGCATAAATTATAACGGTTATGTGTACCTTTTGATGCAGTCAAAATGACTGTTGCAACATGCGAGACCATGTGACGTGGACATTAAGTTTGCCTTATCATTCATTCAATTCCTGTATATATTCGGTGCTGCAATTTTATAAACGCATTTATCACCGGCTGTTGGCATTAAAAACTTAACATCTCGGTACATATGTTTCAAATCACACGTTTTTCTATACGCTGCATTAGTCTAACAATTACCGAATTTACCACTGACTGTCAGCGCTGAATTTTGTTTTGATAAATAATAATTAGAATATATTGCTTGCATTTTATGGCACACGTATTAATATGGTCTCCATTTATAATACATATTCTTTATTGATACTGTTATAAGCTTACGTGTTTTAAACAAGTATTAACAAAATGACATGACACGTAGATAGACAGAGGCAATTTAAGAAGAAATAATACAAGCATCAAAACTTATTCAGCCTTTTAAAGCATTTGACAATAATTGTAAAATCAAAACACATGCATGTACATATTTCACCGTAGGGAAATCTCGACTGATGAGTAAGATTTGTTCATACGACACATGATCAATATTTTCGTTCCTGCATCCAAAACTAGTAATTATGATAGAATCAGCAAAACAATATCAGTACGACTTCGTGTTTACAATTGTATGATAGTACTCTTACATGATAGTGAGTTTTATATGACTATACACGTTCATTACCATGTTTTTAAAGAATTTGAAAATAAAATTGTCCTTAATTTAACGTAAGCTTCAGACCCTGTTAAAGGGATCTTTTCACGGTTTGGTAAATTGACAAAATTGAAAAAAGTTGTTTCAGATTCGCAGATTTTCGTTTTAGTTATGATATTTGTAAGGAAACCGTATTACTGAACATTTACCATAGTCCAATATAGCCATTATATGTATCTTTTGACGATTTGAAAACCTAAAAATTATAAAGCGTTGCAACGCGAAACGATTGAATAATTTGGAGAGTTCTGTTTTTGTCGTTTAAATTTACGAAACTACGAAGATTACTTATATAAGGTATAAAATACCAATGCTGTGTATGCTCGGCGGAAAAGCCGAGAGGGCTAATGCGTTTTTACTTCAGACTAACTCCAGGACTCCGGGGGTCACTGGTTCGAGCCCTGGTACCGGCTACTTTTTTTTCCTTGTTTTAATTTATTATTGATTTTTTACTGGAGCTTTTAAGATCCAATGTTTACATTTATCAATATAAAGCATTTAATGACAAACTTCAAAATATGCCAAAATCTGTGAAAAGGCCCCTTTAAAACCATTGCATAGTTAAATGGTTATTTAAATAAAATCACAAATTAACCAAAGATATGTATTAAACATTTTCGTGCCAGTAAAAGGTTGTTTTCTAGCATTTATATATTTAAGAGCAATACAAAAGAAGACATTGCGATTCCATTACCATTGAACTATTCAACTGTTACATACAAATTGCATCTACAGCATCGTAACACTCGGAAGAACGATGTAATACAAATTATGTAGAATTTACTACTTCTTGTATTATATTACCGTCAAATAACTTATTGAAAAAGATAAAATTATTGTTAAAAACAGTCTGATTACAGAGCTTTGCTGTACATGTACTTATTATAAAGCTTGCTAAAATAAACATTTTTTTTTCAAGAACTTCAACGTTAAAACTCTCAGCATGACCTTAAGTTTTATACGTATTTGTAATTAAATTTCACTCCAGTGTAGCCCGGGTATTGCGGTGTATCGGATGTTCGAGAAGTTCCATACAGAGCCACCCTATCACATGGTACTGGGAGATGGATGCTCCACAGGCTCGGAGGCTACCTCTCAAGTCTCCTATCTTTGGAACCTCACACAGGTATGTTTGTAGACACTGTAAAATACCTCATTTAAAGATGTAAAAGATACGCAAGACATGGCTGTCTATATCTTATGGTTGATTATGAATAGTTTTTTTTGTCTCACAGCTCAAAATTTTAAATGTGGCATATACTCGAATAACTATATGTTTTAAATTAAGTGTTGACGAATTGAGGACAGCGCAAGTGAACTTAAGTAAAATTTTAGTTAATACTATTGGTACAATGTTCTTTCACTGTGTCAAGGAAATGTACGCGACACTTAAATGTATTTTATTTGATCTCTTCTTTGTTAGTTAATCAAATAAACTTTGAACACATACTTCAAATTTTCAAATCATCATAGAAGAAAACTAAACTTTACAAAACACGTTAAATATAATCCATACAAACACTAAAATGATACGACTAGATCAATTCAGTTTTGACTTGTCTATGCCGGTTTGTAAACAGCGTGACAAAGAAGTGTTTAAGAAAAGTTATGTTCATACTTAAATAAAATAAAAAAGATCGGCTGGGTAAAATGCTACTAAATGCTTGACATATGGGAAAACATTTGGGCTGTTGCAAATGACAGTAATGTGTGTGTTTACCTATTAGTTTTGGTGAAACAAAATGACCAAAACAAAAAATATTGTGTGATCTACTTAAGTGTGTAGCATTTGGAATGGTGATTCAATGTGCATCGAAACAGATATCTATTTTGTTCTTCTTACTCTGCTTGAACATAGAATTAGTAAGGCCTTTTTCGTATAGTAACCGAGAAGTATTACACACAATAGAATATCACTACGCATGGTAAGCAACATACAATTTAATATGTTCTTTTACAATTGAAAACTTTGTTTATAGCGACAACAACAACATATGACCCAATATTGTACGATAACAAGAAAAAGGTTAGTCTGTGTGTACTTGAGTTTATTTTGAATCCCATCATTTCATGTAAAATATATGCACACGAACATGAGTCCCCTTTGTCGTTGATGGTAGATACTTCCGTTATAGTTATTCTATATACATTTTTATACAATTTCACACGTCTGCGATGTTCATTCAAAAGACTTTGTCCGTCATGGATATATTTTCAAATAGCTATGTTAAAAGGATCAGCATGAAAAGAAAAGTATTTAGCGCAAGAACGTCACTATGTCGACTATCTAATACAGAAATCAATTTCAATGGTCAGAGAATAGTCTTCAAATAACTCCAAAACTTTAAAATCACTATGCACTAGTTACCTGTATGCTGTGTGGCTGAAACTATAAACACGATTATACGCAAAAGGTCAATATAATATCACTATTTAATATCAAAGATAAAATAAGAAAATCAATGGATATTTGTTTCCAATAGTAAACAGCGAACAATTTTCATGACGTATCTTTGTGACAATTTAATAGCCAATGGTCTTTAACTACAATATTTAATTGTAGAAATAACAAAATTCCACATACGATAGAAAACATCATTACATGATCTCATCACACGCTCAGAATCAAATCAATAATCATACTGTATCCATCTTGAAAGCGTCTTATACATTTAAAAAGAAGTTTTTACAGTCCGTAAATTATGTCTTTTACGTGCTTACACTTAATTATGTACTTTTTCCCAGCTCTCATTCGGCTCCTCATCCCCTATCCTGTCTGATCGGACACGTTTTCCAAAGTTCTATAGGCTGGCAGTACCTGACCAAAAACTTAATGACCTTCGCATTCATATGATGAAGAATTTATTTAACTGGAACATCGCGGCAACGATTCATCAGGCAGAGGAGTTCTTTTCTGTGGTAAGACATTTATTGAACACATTTACTGCACAACGATCGATTCATGTATGCATATTTTATAAACTGTAGTGTATAATTAATTTCTTTGTTTCATTTCTTTCGCCGGGACTGTCTTATTCGCTTCTTTTAGACAGGAACGTTTTTGAAATTATGTTGTGTTGTGTAATGCCTGACGAATAGATTAATCGTACTCGGACAAAAAGCGTTAAATATTGTAATTGCAACAAAATGCGGTCATACATCAGGCCCATTTTTAGAGCTTTTGCTGAGGGTCGGTTAAATGCTGCATCGTTTGTTTGCCCCATAACACATACAAACGAAGCGCACAAAAAAGAGCTCACGTACGTTTTGCATTACCTAGAGCGCATTGTGTTCGTTTTCAGCAGAAGACGACCTATGCTAATGTGTGAAACAGCCAAACATGTGTATTTGAAACGAAACGGGCTTACTGATTGCACGCTTTTTTTTTAAAGAAAATAATGTTTCAATCTTTTAAGCAAGCAAGTAGCAATGGTAAAAGCATAGCAAATGCTACTTGGTGACTTCACATAAATTCACCCTGTGTATTGCTGTATACAGTTTGTAAGGTTTCTTTCTTCTTTCATTATCACGCTCGAGTCGATTAAATTCTGTACTTTGTAGTCCTACACCGGTCTTAAGCAGGTTACGGTAAGGAATATATCATTATTCCAATTGCTGTAATAACTGCAAAAGTACTAGCATGAAACATAAAGATCGTTTTGCGGTTAATGTGCAACTTTTTTTCAACCGTAATTAAACGTTTTGACAGTGTTAAAAGTTAAATTAGGAAAAAGCGATGGTATACAAAACATGTAGACAATGTTTCTCTAACATTTCAAGTAATTTGTCAAAATATTTAATTGTATAATATAAATGTGCCTTTAAAAATGTAAACTTCAAACAAAACACGTATTTAGAAAAACTGTTTTTATATAAAATTGTTTATTTTTTCCATCTAATACCTGTTTAACATCATTTGTGCATACCTTATATTTTTCGATCAAGGTCGTTATTACCGTTGAATCTTGTCTCAGTTTATACATCCGCAAAGGTTACCATTGCATTTGCTTCGTGATTCTCTGTTTTATCGGCTAGTATTGTGTGTTTTTATTCAATGTTGCGCACTTTTTAATGAAAGCCAGCGAATGAAGTATTCCGAGTCGATTTGGATAACCTAAACAAGACAGGATTGATTGCACTTTCAAACTCAAACTTGAACATTTCTTACGTTGCGGAGATGTGGTCCCAAAGTGATTTATAGCTTGTTTAAGGCTATGTTGTTTATTCGGTTTTAATAGGTGAAGGACATACAACAGTTGGTGTGTCGCCAAGTGGTTTGTGTTTTTAATGTTACCATCATAACAAAATATGTATGCGCAATTGTTCAGGCTAAATAGCATTAATGATTCAGTTTACAATTTAAAATAATACATCCAGATGTATTTATTAGTACGATAAGCAATCCTTAACGGAATCTGTATTTACTCTTCATTTTTAACTTAGAGTTCATACATACGTTTGTATTGTTATCATTTATTGATTTAATCCCAGTGGGCATCAAACGTTTTACGAACGTTGCTGAAACGTAATATTGAGGTCGCAACGTTGGCAACCATTACCGAACGTTGCCATAACGTTGCATACAAAACATTAATATAACTTTTCTTTATAACGTTGCAATGACGTTTGAGAAACGTTGCATTCTGGTCGATACATTAGTAACCACTTACTAACGTTTCTGCAACGTTGCACGCGAAACGTCGGTCGAACGTTTGAGAAGGAGGTTGCAACAACGTTGCTTCTAGGTTAGTGTGCACTCTTTTAGCGTCTGCAGTTTTTTTCTGCAGTTTCATCCCTTGAATTCAGTATCGCCGCTAGTATTTTTTCCCTTTAATTCAGTATCGGCGCTAGGTGGAATATATTTTTCTCTTATAATTATTTTGCTTGTAGGATAAAACAAACATTTTTTAACTATCGATCTGTGAACTTTTAACGACAAAATATTAAAATTACAATAAAAATTAAAACCAGGTTGTTTAATCTCGCATGCTATAGCGAGGCTTCGATTTCCTGTCATTGCATTGTTTTGCCGGCCAGTTTGAATCTGTGTGCGTAGAGCGATAGTCGAAAGGATAACCAGAAAAATACCAGTCATATTCAAAATTGAAGTATATATGTAAATCAGAAACACATCCTTCTTCAAAAAAAAGAGATTTACAGTACTTTATAATAATACAGTTCCTGCATGAATAAAAAGATGATTTCTTGTAAATTTTAGAAATTCTTTTTTTTTAATTTTACAGATAAGTTGCTTAAACTACAGTATGCGTAAGATGAACTTTTAATCAAAACTGCTGGATAAAATTAATTGTTAAAGTTCACAAAATCTCCTGAAACATTAACATGTCTTCTTGGTGTAGTGGATGCGGTGTCTGCCTAGCAATCGGGAGTTGGTGGGTTCGATTCCTACGCGAGAAGCATTCTCATTATCCCCTCCATAACCATTAAAGAACTGGCTTTTCCCAGCAAACGGACTCGACAGTGTCCACACCCGCCCAGTGCTTCAGCTAGGATTTGAAAAGGGCAGGGGGCTTTTTTGTCAAAAGGACACTTTCGAGCGCATGGTCGTTTCAGGAATGCTTCCCGTTGCATGTTAATTTATATGTTATTAATAATTGTTAGAATATTTTATTCCCATTATAATTAAACCATTATTAAACCATTCAAATATAATGTCTACAATGAGAAATAAATAATTAAATACAATGTAATCAGAGATTTGTTAATTATCATATGTAAACAAAATACATTTTTTAAGGGCATGGGGGTCCTAGAAAAGGCAGGGCGGAGGTTCGGAGGGCAAGGCGTGCGCCCTTCAATTTAGGCCTAGCTGGAGCACTGCCTGCCTATTATATTCAAAAGAAGGTTAGCAGTACAAAAAAGAAATATTTGTTTAGATTTTTGATATTAAATGTAACAAAAATAGTTAATAAATTTACGTTTAAATGCAACGTATGGTGCTAAATTGATAAAAAAAAAACGCTGGCTATCCATCAAGCCATAGAAATGAAACGTTGCAGCAACGTTGGGAAAAAACGTCAGGAAAACTTTCATATACACCATTGTGACAACCAAACTGTAACGTTTGAATGCAGCATAAATGCAACGTTGCTGCAACGTTGGGTGCCCTCTGGGATGCATATGTTGTTATTATGATTCTGTACCTTGCAAGGGATGATTCAATCATTTTGAAATAAATATTTTGATAACAAATACATACTTATCGCTAAATCCGTATGCAAAGAAAATCATGTTTTGATAGGCAACATAAAAGTAAGAACATACTATTGTAACACACATGTGTTTAGATCGCCGTGGCGTTGTGGATATGGTGTCCGCCTAGCGCCCGGGAGGTCGCGGGTTCGATCCCCACTGTGGGAGCGTTCTTTAGATTTCCCCCATTGACACCAAGTACTGGGTTTTAGTCCCAGGAAACGGACTCGAGAGCGTTTTAATAAGTCTTTAAAGCTTGCGATTTACTTAAGCTGACATAAATAGGTTTAAACTTCAACACACTTAATGTTAAAGTTAAATTAGTCAACTTCAAATATCGCGTTAAAAACACCCTCGCAAGCAGAACAAAGTATTAATTGTAAACGTATTTTCCTGTTCGAATATGGTTTGTAAAATGGAGAAAATAACATTTTTTTGTGTTTAAGATCTGTATTACCTGTACGATGATTAATATTAATTTGTTAAAGCCTTATTACTGATGCGTTGAGAAGCATTATAACTTAAGTAATTCCCAGGACAGACGCTCCGTGATTAAGGAACGAAATCGATACAGCAGTTGTTTTCTCGTTCCAACATACGCAATCGACACAAATGTATACGGATTTTGTATTTATATCATACATAAATGCTATAATTTAAACGCTCTAGATCTCAGATAATTATTTTAATGTAGAGCATGATAGGCATATAAAAGCGTACTTGTATAAAACTGTTGACGGTATCCGAATTGCAATCCGTTATGAACTTTGTTAAGGCTCGTTTTATACTCCTCTATAAGGTCCACAGTCAGCGTGTTTTCTAACATTTTTTGTCCGACTTGTCACAATAAAGACGAAATACGGATAAAGTTTTTGGATTATATTATATTAAAATCGTTTGTAAAAATACCCGTCTTAAACGCTACTAAGTTTTGTCATGATACATCTAAGTCGTCTATGCGGTTGTTCTTTCCATTATAAAATACGAAAAAACGTCCATTTTATATGGAAACAAGCTACACTAATTTCATGCTATCGAGTTTAGAAATAGTAACCCGAACTTACAGCTTATCGTTTATAATAGAACTAGATAGTATTTTAAATATGCATATAATGATATTCAATTATCCATTGCTTAATTGAATGTTTTAGGTTACCGACGATTTTGTAGAAAAGGCTACAGCAAATAACATTACACTTCTGTCGCAAGAGATTTTCATGCATGATCCTCACACAAGAGTGAAAAACTTAAAGGTTTGTAGTTTCGATAATTCGTGAAAGAGTTGTACCTGTAAGATAACCATATTTTATAAATGTCAAAAACTTTTAACAGCGGACAATCTGCCGTATTAATGGACAATATATTTAATGCTATGCTTATTGAGTAAGATACACTGTCATTATCATATTTGATAGAATGTGCACTATTAATTACTGTATTATACCTTGCTTTGTACACGACCTTAAGCTATGTCTAGTATACTATGGTTGATACTGACGATGTTGTATGGAAAACTCGTTGTAAATATCTGTTCTGTTCTAAATTACATTTGCGCTGGCATTAAAAGTGTGTTTCACCTTTTGATTTTTTTTAAATCCCGTGCTATGTTAAGTGTCTTCTGTGTCATGTTTTACAGAACAACGATGCTCGCATCATTATGACAGCAATGTACGAAGACAGGGCTCGGTCGGTATTGTGCGCGGTAAATGTCTTTTTTAACGGTTGAATACGTGAACGGTTAAAACATGTATTATCACGTATGGCAGTTTAATTATACTGACGAGCTTTCTATTATAGTTTCATATATAGTCAAAGCATAGTCCAACAAATAGTCTTGGGAGTTGTTCGTGATAACGCATCTTTTATAAGGTCACAACTTTCAGTTTTTTATTTATGAAGTACGGCATGTCAAAATATAAATACCAAGGTGTTATACACACTTTTCCGGATGTTTCGTTAGGCTGTATTAAGATTTATAGCTGATTCTCTACGGTAATATATATATATATATATATATATATATATATATATATATATATATATATATATATATATATATATATATATATATATACACACATATATATCAGGGTTCGCCAAAACTTGAAAAATTTGTCAGTTATTCGGACTGACAGACTTGAAATTTTTGTCAGTCCGAATCAGTTTCTGTCAGTCCCACTGTCCGACTAAACTACAACAGCAAAACACAACAAAAGCGAGTACCTTTTAGATGTTAATTGGTTTTGATCACATTAAAATGCAATAAAAACATGTCCAAAGTGGATATAAGTTAACAATTATTATATTAATAATACACCACATATAAACCAAAGGCATACTTTTTAGAGAATGTCAGACGTTTCCAACCCAAACCGTTTCCTCCCAAGACGTTTCCTCCCCAGACGTTTTAACCCCAAAATGTTTCAACCCCATTCTTGAAACGTTTGAACTTTTGCTATATATATATTAAAAATAACAAATATTTTTTTCTAATGGGCCTATGAGGATAATTTACAAGAAATAAATAGATAAAATTAGAAGTGAGAAAAAAATAAAATAATAATTAAATAAAAATAATATTATATAAATAAATAAATAAATAAATAAATAAATAAATAAATAAATAAATAAATAAATAAATATATATATATATATATATATATATATATATATATATATATATATATATATATATATATATATATATATATATATATATATATATATACATATAATATTGGTTTATTACAAATTAAATTTCATTTCTATATGATATAATATAATGAAAATAATTATAATTTTATAAATACAACTTAAATCCATTTATTACTAAAAATGTGTTAAAGTGGCTATAAATAATAGCCAATTAAGAACCATTTTAGGTGTTTCTTTGATGTGTAAGTTGTTTATATGTAATTAATGCCATCACATGCGTTCTTAATACAATAAGGTGTTTCTTTAATTGGCAATTAGTAAATTTCATTGTGTTTTATGAAATATGAAAGTGTCTTTGATGTCCTTTGAACTTCTATAAATAGAATTATTTTATTTCTTCACACGTTATGCAATAATGTAGTTTGTACTTTTGTTTTCTTTTGATTCCTACTTTAATGACCTAAGTGGGGTAAACAATTACTTTGAGATTCTCTGAAATTGTATATATAAACTGAAGAAATTAATGAAGATTCATTACACGCTTATATATCAATTAATTTCTGTTAAAATACCGTTCTAGTAATATACATGTTGGCTGGATTTAATTATACTACTGACTTCTATGTTCAATTGTGATTTTTTTTGTTACTTTCATGATTTTTCGATTGCCCCATTTGTATGGAAAAAAGTCTGTATAATAAGTAATCGATTTGGTGTGGCCAGAGCTCCAGATAATTTTTTCAGCCGAGGGGTATTTCACGCATGAAATTTTTAATTGAGGAGTAATAATTTAAATGCGATAATTTTAAGGAGTATTTATGTTCAAAGGATCATAACTATTCAAAGGAACATCGGTGGTGCGGTGGTCGAGCGGTAACACTCTGGTCTACAATTCCAGAGGTCCCCGGTTCAAATCCCGGTCGGGGCACTGGACATTTCAGAAATGCTTCAAGTGTTTCCCACCCAACTAGAGATGTACTGGTATGCAACCCAGGTAATTCTCACGTGTATCGGTGCTATACACTGAGCACGTAAAAGAACCAAGGTATCTATTCGCAAAGAGCTAGGGTATCGCACCCGGATTCCTTGTATCCCAATACTGTCTCTTCTGCTTGCTGTCTCTTCAGCAAAACCAAAGGACCCCATTGGAAATAAGTGCTTGCACTTGCATGGGTTATCCTTGACCGCAAGGTCAAAATAAATACATACATACAATACAACTAATAATAAATTGTACATGTTATGTTAACTCGCTATAACAAGCATTCTTGTACACAAGAAAGCAAGCACTTTTGTTTTATTTAACAGTTTTTCTGAATGTTTTTGCTCTTGGCTTATAAGCAGCCATTAATTGTATTATATGTGTATTTTAGCGCCATTTATAAAGTGCTTGGAGGTAAAAGGTTTTCCAAAGTGCCACACAAGAGATGAACTGTTATATGCTTGAAGTAGGGCGATTCGGGTTTTATCTAATGTGTTGTCAAGTGTTTTCACCATTGGCGTATATCGATTATCAACTCTGCAGCGAGGAGCCCGTTGTGTCAAAATCGGCCTTTATCGTGGGCCAACATGAAATGTTACCGTTCTGACTGAGGAGTAAATTAGGCTTGGAACCACATTCTATAAATAGATGGTGATGTCACTACGTTTTTACCGGTGTGGACACAATGACGGAAACCAGTCATGTTTACATGAATTTATATGCATGTATAAACGGCTAATACGCATTGAAATAGCAGACGATGCGTAATCCGAATTTAGTCAGGAGTTTATTTACTCAACAAAATTTTAAGTCATGCGTATTTTCTTTTTTGTCATGCGTATTTTACGCAAATACGCATCTTATCTGGCCCTCTGGGTGTGGCATAAAATGTTTAAATAATTATTGTGTATTTGAATGACAGCCTAATTGACACTGTTACACCTAACTGATTGAATCACAGTTTAATCCCTTCCTTTTTTATCATTTTGTTGATAAAATTATTCTTAATCCAATTACATCGGGTTCGACTGCTGTTTGTTAAATGATGTCTGTTTGAAAAGTATGAATGAAAAAGTTTAAAATAGCAATAGATACCAAAATGTGTCATGTTCGCCATTAGAATGTGGGTTCGTAATTTTTTTGTTAAAAGTCCAGTTTTGTTTTGGGTTAAATTTGTCATGCAATTTTCTCAATTTACCGGCCTTATTGTGTTTAAATTTCTTAATATAATCATTCTTTTCACGTTTATACTTTTAACTTGCATTTTGTCTGCGCAATTTATTATCAACGGTTCGCTGGCTGCGGTATACATTTTTTTCGTCATGACAATTTTAATCATATCTTAAAAGATAATTTAACTCTTTCCATACTACAGCTTTATCTCAAGGCAACCGCTATCAGTAATAGCCTTATCTTCCCTTAGATAATCATCGGCTCTGAATGCTGACAGATTATCTGTTTATTGTTACTTTTAGTGGTGTGAAAAGGGATATGGTGTTTTAGGTGTTGTTTCTTTGTTGATTGATTATGTGACAGATGTTTTATTATTATATTTCCCATTGAAAAATAAATATATTACTAAAATTATGAAAAATTCTACATCTTGCATAACCTATCAAATAAAACAAATATTGGATTATTTCCAAATAATGTATCCAATACAATTATTATTTATTCATACACTTTTCACAAATATAAAGTGGTTAAATGAATAAAAACATCTTTTAAGAGTGTTTTAAAATAAAACAATTAATTATTTAATGACATAAAAACAATTATAAGATATTGTAAATAAAAAACAAACATCCATATATAGCACAGTTATGTTTCAATTGCAAGTAATGTAATGAAAAAAAGAAATAAAATCCGAGAACATCTTAATATACTTTTATTAGGACTTTATACAAATGAAATGAAATCATAAACTTATTCATTATATGAAACAAATCAAAATTTATAATACGTTTTACATGATCGTAAACACATTATTACGATCATAACAAATATTATTAAATATATTGTTGAATGACAGTGTTACTTTACAGGGCCGTACCCAGGATTTTTTGACTGGGGGGGCCCAACCGGGGAGGGTTTGGGAGGGGTCCACCCTTCCTATATATATACTTTTTTTAATTTGGCACTTTGCAAGGTGAATTTTAATGCTTATAAAAAACGTATTTTGTGATAAGAATTAATGGAATATAACAAGTAAATCAGCACATTTCGGAAGTCTTAAGCTTTAAACATTGGTGTTAATTCACAACAATATTAAAAGCTTTAGATTTTCGAAACTTACACGTTTAAACTGACGATTATTCACATCAACTCTCGTATTGCTTCCACCATTTTTTTTCACAAATCAATAACGTCACAGGTTTTTATAATCTGATTTTTTGGGAAAGACCTTGCCATTTTTTAGGAAAAAAATTGCGCGAAACGCCTAATTTTTGGGGGGAATAATGAAAGTCTTAAATAATCAATTTAACATATTTTACTGCTTTCAAACAAATTCAAGGAAAGAGATAATTTAATTATACAATATTTTTCTACACTGGATCAGGTTAACTTATATAATGTGATCGATTTGTTGTTTCAATTTTCATTTTTTTACCAATGAGCCATTGATAGGTTGATATTACTCAATTCTCGGTACTCAATTATTTTAAATACTGAATTCAGCCAAATTCTTATCTGTTGCTCGGCAAATTTATGAATCTGTTTTTCTTTTAAACAAAAATGTTAACTATCTCTTCGTAGTCTTTTTCAGTGATTTCCTTTCAAAAATTATAAATGCTCAGTTTTAATACCTTTGTCAGTGTTTTTGTTCCGGTTCAAATTCATGGCCCTATTCTTAATGCAAAAAGTATATATTGGGACTTAAAAAAATCCCAATAAAAGGTTTAAAAAAAACAATTAAACTTTTAGAAGGGAAAATTACGTCTAGGGCCTTCTCAAATAAGGAAAAAAACTTGAGTCGGCAATTATCAGACCATAGTCTAAGACCTCCTGTAGCAGTTGCTTCCATTCGCTGCACATATCAAAATACATGTTACATCAACCATCGATAGATGAAGCATTCCTGATCACAATGGGGGACTGATCGGGGATGTGTGTACAAAGCGATAAGAAAACATTGCCTAGAGGCTTATCTCGATTGGCGAGCGTTAATCCCCTTGTTCATCAGGGACAATAAAACATAGCTGCTCTTTTGTTTTGAGGGAAAGTGTACTGCAGACCCTTGCACGAGAGAAAAAATTGCAGTGGGCCGAATATTAAAAAAAAATCATAGTTCGACAGCCAGCTGGGGGGGGGGGGGCCGGGCCCCTGGGCCCATGGCCTGGGTACGGGCCTGCTTTAAAAAAAATGTTCGTGATGTAAAATCTGGATCTGTAAAATCTTCTCTGTAGAAATATTTGAACAGCAAAACCTGACACACTCGATTAAGAATATTTATAATAATAACTAGTTATTTTGAAAATCACCCTTAATGTTTTATTGTTGTGTGTTTATGTCACAATAAATTGATTTTTTCACACATGATATATTTTATAAATAATAAGTAATAAGTAAAAAGAGAATAAATATCTGTATCAAATCTAATATTTGTGTTACTTTCATGCGTTTTGATTGCCCCATTTGTATGGAAAACAAATTATTTTACAAAACAATTGATAGATATTAACCCATATATTCATGAATAATAAGATCAAATTTTACAAAAAAAACATCTAATTATCATTAATTAATCCAATGTAAAAACATCAAAATACCTATTTATCTTTAATTATTCCAATATCAAAAGTCCACATATAAATTATTTTGGGAAGGAAACGTTTTGGGAGGAAACGGTTTGGGAAGGAAACGTCTTGGGATGAAACGGTCTGGGATGGAAATGTCCACAGTGAGGAAATGGTTAGGGATGGAAACGTCTGGTAACCCTTTTTAGACTTCTTTTGTCAAACTGTTTTTTATCCTCCACAGCTCTACAAATCCGTGTTCTTAAAAAGTTAGGGTGACATCCAATCAAGTTTTACTTAATTGCACACACCCATTCACACTACTTTGGGTGACTTCAGTTTCTGTTTATTAGCCAATTTCACAAGTTTTAAAACAACACCTATTGTAAAAATATTTTCTCTTAGCTGAGGTGGTTGATTTCCAGGTTCAATTAAATGAATGTCTTCCACACCTATGTCTTGAAAAAAGGCCCAGGATAATTACCACCATCCATTCTTGTTGTCTGAAATAACACAAAACATATTGCTACAAACTATCAACAACAAATCAACACATAAATATCCATATGTCCGAATTTTAAAATATCCGAAATATAGTGCATCGGGTGAAAAATCTAATTTTGACTTCAGAAATTGTTGGTATGTAAATTAAA
Organism: Dreissena polymorpha; assembly: GCF_020536995.1. NCBI lineage: Eukaryota > Metazoa > Mollusca > Bivalvia > Myida > Dreissenidae > Dreissena > Dreissena polymorpha. Next base: position 18,156,175 of record NC_068359.1, on the reverse strand, counting down.
AAATATCCTTCCCAGAACAATATAATAATGAAACTATTGAACAGAAATGCTCACAAATGCCTGTTGAAACAAGTTTTCATGCGTTTTTTGTTGTGGAGAAATTGAATGGAACAAACAAAATGGCGGACGCACTCGGTTGATTTTTTAACAAAGACCGTTGATTTTGAACTCGCATGTGATAGTCAATTCTAATCTAACTTTAAACATCAAAACATCAAAATGAAGGTAAGAAAAAAGGGATTTTGACAGAAGTTGAACAAAAAGCATTTACCTTCTTATATGATTATAGGTGCTACCTAATTTACGGGCAAAAGCTTTTTTAGTTTTTTTGATAACCATGTATTTTTAATAAATATATGGACATTATTGTGTTCAAAATATTATAATTGTTGCGATAATTAAGAAACGCATCCAAAAAAATCAATCTAGAACGAGTTACATGTTCTTAGCTTAAAGATCTAGCATCTTATGATGTTTTTGTTTTCTAGCCACAGGAATTAATACTGGTTCGGTGGCTGTGGTATAGTGGATGGGTTGTCTGCTAACTGGCTTAGTCACTGGGAGGTCTCTGTATTGATCCCTTAAGTGGGAGCATTCTTAAGATAACCCTAAAAACGTACTATGGCGTACCATTTGGGTTGAAAATCAAGAAGACCTACAAGGTAAAAAGGGGAAATGTAAGTCGAAGTACAATAATTGTACGTCGACATACAAAAATAAAATACACTTCGAAGTATATATTTGTACGTCAAAGTACAATTTGTAATTCGACATATATGTTTGTACTTCGACGTACACATTTTCTGAAAAGCCAAGGAAAACATTTGTCTCTTGAGCCGCTTTTCCTTCAGATTAATTCATAATAAATGTTTAAAATCTCTTTTTTAATTGAGGACAAAATGAATAAAAATATCAAAATGGCAAAAAAAAAACATTAAAGTTTCAAGTATTTAATGCATTGAAATAGAGTAAATACAAATTTGAAGAAGATATAATTGTTACCTTTTTAAAATTAAAATTATTTAGCATATTGTGAGTATTTATTGATCATGTGGGGCGCAATATCACGACCGTCCAGCACATAACTTTGTAGGAAATTCCCAAAGGTAACCAAACATTTATCAAAAATTAACGGGATAAATAATGTATAAGAACCTCCCCGTTGGTCGTATTTTGTGATAACCATAACTTGCATAAGTCAGAGGTTAATTCCACCACGCCAGGTCAATAAATACGCACAATATCTATGAGTTAGCGGTCGATAGTCGCATAATTTGGTATAAATTATAATAATAATAATGTTAAATAAATACGCACACTATCTATGAGTAAGCGGTCGATAGTCACATAATTTGGTATAAATAATAATAATAATAATGTTCAATGTCAAATATCTCTAAAAGCAACAGATGTAAGGTGTCTTTTGTTTGGCTAACACTCAAGGGTCGGTGAAAATTGTACGTGAAAGTACATTTCTCGTTCTACCTAGTAGGTCTTGTAGACTTTCGACGTCATGGCACGTTATATAGACACTAAGCACTGGTCCTACCCAGGAAACAGTTTGTTTCATCAAATGTCTCAATGCAACTTGACAGCCTGCTAAAGCAGTTGCATTTAGCTTACAGTACACTGATTTAACATAATCAAAATCATGTGATGTGTCAAGTCAAATTTTATTGACAAATTTGACAGGATTTTTTTTAATCCAATAAGTTTTAGACTGTCAAATAACACACACTACGTATTGAAAGCCATACATGGAGCTTTCGTCTGTATACCACTGACTTTATCAGAAGAATGATTTCTACTGTTGAGAAACGTTAACAATGCCAATTGTCTTCTTATTTATTATCAATGTATAATTATGTGTAACAGCATACATGTAACAACATACTTGATTCGCAATTAAAATATTTAATTAATACAGGTATCTTGCAGGTTTCTAATTTTCTTTCGCAAACTATTGTTGAATAGTTTAAATTTTGCCGCCACTAAATTACTAGCCTTTTTGTAGAAATTCTTAAATCACAGTCTAAACTGCATACACTTAGCTCTATAGTTACAATTTGAATGCAAATATTAGAATACATCATGTTATATTATGAATAATTTTTATTAAAACATTTAAATAACACGTAACACAGTACATATATAAAAAGGTATGTGGTTTTGCGTGGAGTTACAAAACACTTCACATCATTTATTTGCACATAAATAATAGTTACATAATCAGTAAACTAAAACACTTTCATTAACCTACAGTACAAGAATATTTACGTTTATAAAAATACAAAGTGGTGTTATTTTATTAACGTTTACAAAATTAACAATGCTGGTTTTGTACTAGCCATAAACATATATCATGGATTAACAAGTAACAACTAATTTATTAATTTCACAATAGAAAGGAAATCATATTAATTGCATTATGCATTTACTAAACAAGCTATTTGCTACTGTTTAGAATTACACTATCTTACTAAAAATGATCACAACAGGTACTTAGTGCTTTTACATACTTGTGGTAAGTTTTGTATTACTTGTTTGACATTTATTGGCAGATACTTGTCGATATACAGACTAAATTTGCATGGGAACTTTCATATGTTTTCAGCATAATTGCCTTCAAATTGTTAATTTAACAACCCTTTGACATTGTTTGCACACCTGATCTTATTATACCATAGCTGATTTTTGTTTATAGATAGACAAATAAAGACTTTTCAAAGTTCTATAAAAGTTCACACATGTTCCATCCAAGTAAACCAACAGAACCAATAAAGATCACCACAGATAATAACTGTGTGCATAGCTTGGAAATTTTGATAGTTCAGGAATCCCTCCTTTGTTGATTTCTGTAAACCAAAACTGTCAGTTTTGCTGGATAGAATGGCTTGTGTGATGCCCAGCTTTTGCCTTGGAAGAACAGCTTCTAAATACGGAAAACCAACAAATATCTCAGAATTTGATCAATAATGCAGACAATTTATAAATGTCTTGTTTTTTATTGATTTCGAATCTGGAAGATTTTTTACGTAATATTTTTGTAGTACGAAAATCCAACGGTATCGGATTTTGTGGTTTTAGGCCTAAACTTATTATAGTGATATGTAACCTTTCAGGATATCGGTAAAGGGCGAGCAGACGAGGTGTAAATACGTTAAAAATTAAAGCTAAAAGACCAAAAAGTAAGATCGGAATATCTTTAAATTTTGTGAATAAATGTGTTTCTGATGGATAACAACGACAACTTACCAGAATATTGCTCATGATCACACCGAAAATTTCTTTCTGAGAGCGAATGGAAAATACGTCACAAATTCTGACAAATAAACAGTAAGTGTCGTTATTGGAATTCCGCGAGAATACTGGAAGAATAGAGATGCCAACTCTAATATTTAAAAAAAAAAAATTTTTACAAGCGTTTGTGATTTGTCAGGATAATAATAACAATAAGATATCGAAAATATCAAAGCAAATAAATTCGACAGAAATCTGAGATTCGGCAATATATTTAAGACGGGGTATGTTCACATACATTGTGTTTGGTAAAGACTGTCACTATATGTAGTGAACCAGTATTCGGCTTATACCCACTGAAGATGAGTATTCAGGGGAGATAATTGAGTAATGACTTAATTCTGGAACGGTTGCGAAGAAAAACAAATAATGCGAGAATATTTAGTGCGATTCGCTACACAATTATGAAGTCATTGATATAATTTTTCCTGAGGTATGTATTTACATGTGATTTAGCATAAGTCAAAGTGTAATTGATTTGATCAAGGTCATAAATAGCATCGCGAAAATATATGTCACGTGGCAATTTTTTTGGAGACGTATCCCTATGTGGTATTCTTATGTAATTTTATGTCTAAAATTCCATATGTATGAACGGTCAACGCACGCTTCGCGGGCTTTTGCCCGTATTAACCAATAGCACATTATACACTTTGAGTGATCTTTTTGAAACCATTTTCATCCGATTGTGTCGGTCAGTCGGACTGATTATCTTAAATCACTTGTCGGTCCTGAGAAAAATTTGCCGGTCAGGACCGGCGAACCAACGGTTTTGGCGAACCCTGATATATATATATATATATATATATATATATATATATATATATATATATATATATATATATATATATATATATATATATATATGTATTATACCATTGACAACTTGTTAATATATGGGATAGCTTTGTGCAAATTTGTAGACAACAAGCGATAACTATCCAACAAATGTCGATTTTTCAATATCAATATATTTCATATCGAATTGTGAAAATAATCCAGATTTCACGATTGAAGCCCTACTCAACTATCGCGAACTGTTTTAAAGGGTAATCTAACGAAGAAACCGAACAACGCATTCGCACAATCAAATCATTTGTTATATGGTGTTTTTGTTGAATAACACCTGTTTAAGTTAAAAGTGTAGAGAATGCGGATGGAACCGGTAAGCGTATGCAGTGTATACTGTGTGTTGGGTTTTTTCACGATTCGTTATATTTCGTTTTGACCTTAAACTAGTATGCGTTATTAACCCATTTATGCCTAGTTGACTCTCCCATTCTCAATTGGATCAATTTATTTCCAAAATTAGGGATGTCTAGTATATTTATTTCTATATTTAGAACAATTCTTACAGAAATTCCTTTAAGCAAACAGCGTAGACCCAGATGAGACGCCGCATCATGCGGCGTCTCATCTGGGTGTACGCTGTTTGCAATGTCCTTTTTTCAGGACGCTATGCATGAATGGGTTAACAACTCTGGACTCGAAGTACAGTTATTCCAGTTTCAAGCCCAAATAATTTGCTTTGAATAAACAAAGCCAGATACCTCAATTCCATAAATGTGCATGTGTGTCTTGTGTTGTTGTGTGTCGTATGAAATACATGTGTTACGTATTTAATTGTTAAATAATGTATATATTTCTCGCTAGACAAGGGCCGTATACTTAAGGTTAAGCTCACAATGGTGAAGCTTAAGTTTCACTATGATAAGTGTTTTAGTAACTAGTAATTTACTGTTTCACATCTTTAAAACGCATCAATACATCAAATAAACTTGACCTATATAATTGTGAAAAAAAAAACGCGTGGTATTCTGAATGTATTTCTTTGCGAATAACTGCATAATAAGGGTATTCAACGGTGAAAGTATTCACAGATCCACTTAATAACTAAAGCCGAGTTCAAAACAAAAGCTATGCACGGGCAAAGCACACTGTATAATGCCTCTCAAACCGTTAAGACATAACAATTAAATAACAATTTACTGATAAAGCAAATATCCACAATAATATTCGACGGGCGAAGTCTAGAAAGGAATTATATTAATTCATTATGAAGTATATAAATCTACGTAAGCTAAAATTACCTTTGATTATCTCTAGCAGACTTTAGATTGACTTTGGGCAAATATAATATTATATGTTTCCCAATGAAAAATAGATTTTGATTATCATTGATGACACTGGTTTTATATAAATAAGTTGATGACTTAGATGTTTTGACTGGAACTTGTTTATGTAAGTCGAATAGTCGTCAATATTGCACTGTACGATGTTCGTTACGGTAGCGGGATAAGTTTCGGAAAAAAGATTAAGCGGATTGCCTATTCATTGTGAAAATGTCAAAAAAGGTTGATATTCATAAACATATATATTTACATTGTACAGAATCATGAATTGCGTAGGCACCACTGTTTCATGATAAATTGTTTCATTTGCGGAGTTGTTGCAATTTCAAAACCGTACTTTGCGTAATCAATTATTAATATTTAATAATCTGAGTATGACTGTTTGCAAGTAAGCGCTATAGTTACATGGCTCAATATTTTTGTGTAAAAAAGGGAGAACACTTACCAAATCTGTAAATTACGGAATCCGGATAGGGCCATGTTGAGTGTCGCGTGTCGAAATTCGAGGTCGACACACGACATTCTCGCGACATTATCTCGACGCTCTCTCGACGCGCGACAAATCAGTCGACAGTCAATATTTGAGTGCCGCATATCGCGCTGGGTTTTATAAAGAAAATATCGCAGAAAATCTTGACTGTCGACTGATTTGTCGCGCGTCGTATTGAGCGTCGAGAGAATGTCGCTTGAATGTCGCTTGAATGTCGTGTGTCGACCTTCGAGCGCGACACTCGACATACTCTCGACATTCTGTCGACGTTCTCTCGACGCGCGACAATCATGCGACAGTCAATATGATATATCGCGAAAATGTCGCCTGTCTATCTAAAAATCACTAGGTCGACACACGATACTCTCTCGACGCACGACATTCTCTCGACGCTCTCTCGACGCTCGCACGATATATCGAGAGAATGTCGCTTGAATGGCGTGTGTCAAACTCGAAGGTCGACACTCAACTTGGCCCTATTCGGATTCCGCAGTAAATATGCTACACAAACAATGAACCTGTTCTTTATTTAAAATATCATCGTGATTTTTTAAACAAATATCACAAAAATGTTTGTGTATGAATACATGTATATTAAAAAAATTGTAGTGTTATTATGTCTATTAAAAAATCAGGGCTTTGCATCTCGTCATTCTATATTTTGTATTCCTCTAATTATATTCGAACTTATCAGAACGTTGCGTAAAATGAATGAATTTGTTTTAAAAAGTAAGTAATAAAACACATTTAATATATTAAACAAATTTTGTCGGATCACTTTTGTTTAGAATCGATAGTAAGATGTTGCGTTGATGTCCGCAACCAATAAGTTTAATGTTTTCAAACTTTCATGAAACATCTCCAAGCTAGTATATGTTATAGAGTCAATGATGTTGTTATAATAAACTGACGTTAGTGATCCAATGCCGATCCAATTATCAACACGTTGTTATGCTAAATGTACCCCAATTATGTGACTGCATTTGATTCTTCGGATTCGTATGCACACACGTTATTTGGAGCGTATCGGATATCACCGCCATGTATTTACTTTATTCAAAATATAAATAGAATGTGAAGAAATACAAAAAGTATTAATCAATGCATTATTAATAAAGAAAAAACGACGCTGTACTTTTAGATAACAGTGGCCTTTACAACACAATTATTCGGTGCGTTATAAATATAACCACGATATGTAGATGCGTTGCAATATGTGATCAGTGTAATAATTCGTTTTCTCGTTTGCAACAGGCGTATAAGGAGGGACTTTTTGGACCAAAGATAGTCTGGGTGTTTGTCGGCTGGTTTTCTACAAACTTCTGGTTGGTTAGTGACCCCCTTATTGACTGCACACCGGAACAAATGGCACTGGCGGCAGAGGGTGCATTTCTCAGTTCCGCTACTTACTATAATCCTGTAGATGAAACTGGGGTCGGTGGAATGACAGGTAGGAGTCCGTTCGTGTTTGGATGACTTTTTTAAATTAACATTTGATTAAAATAAAGAGAAAAGCATAACTGCAAGCTTACGAACTATGTTTCTGTACGACTGTATATAAAAATTGATAAGATGTCTAGACCAGACATCTTTGCATGTTTTTAAACGTCAAAACAAGCATTGCATTAAGCGGAAAAGGCGATAGATTCTAAGAAAATACAGACGGGTTGCCAATTTAAATTATGAGCGTCCTTAGTAATGTCGAAATAACGATAAGTGTATTAAATACAATGTGTTCAGCTCTTTATCTAACATTTTAAAAACATATTACGAATCGTTTATGTTCGGTTCCGAAAAGGCATAGAATCACGTTTGATTAATATAGATGTAAGTGTAGTTGCAAAAATGGAAAGTTGATATGTTTAACTTTTTTATAAATCTTTTTATGAAAAAAGAAGATGTTATTATTTTTATATTGTTTTAAATATATTAATTTTATGACCTCGCATGATGACAATATATTTACATACTAGTGATATAACCTCAGGTGGCATGCTGTGCGTATTCATTAATTTTAAAACCGAATTGATGCATACAACGCACGTAGACGCTTTTAAAAAAGGGATAATGCTCATAAACAAGGAAATACATTTAAAAGGTTGAACACAATGAAAACATCAGTTGTAACTCAACTTAAACTTAATGGCTTTATATATTATGCAATACTAAGAAAAAGTCACGAACACAGTTGGCATGAACACGGATGTGATTATTGAGGGGCAACAGGCCTTTTGTCATTTGACAGTTCTTCCAAAAATATCCAATTATTTACACTGTAATTTGTTTTCCTATCGTCAATGTTAAGACGGATCGACTAAAAGTAAACGATAAATATGTTAGCTTGAATCAAGAGCTCGAACAAGTGTTCACTTACTAAAACTCTAGTATGCACAGCACTTACAAGTATAATTTGAACTGATATAGAACTCACCGGTCGCCTATTGCTAATCATACGGCAAGAGAGGTCGACGTTTCGAGTACCACACGGTGCCTTTTTTATATGTTCAGGTTTTCGTCCCAGCAGCGAAGTCAATCGAGGGGTTACGCTTGCGTTTCTGTCAGTAATGGGGCATAAGAATAATAATCGTGTAGCCATATGCTCATCAGTTAAAGTATCTCATGCGTCATCACTGCCTTGTCTTGAATCGAGAGCGTCGACACTGTACTTAACTAACACTTTACTTTAACATGTATAGCCTCCGAATACCTGAAACGATGGGAAATTCATCCTGATCATACGCCGGACCTGGATCCCTTTAAGTTCGTGTTAGGCCAGTCTTACGATCATATTTGGATGGCTGCATTGGCCTTGGACTGTGCGGACAAAAAGCTCAGAAGTATAGGTATATCTTCTTAGATATTATTTTATCTTTACACCGCTTCGAGCAAGTTTAACGTTAGCATCGCTTATATTTCGACTTAATACTTCACACCCCTATAGGTAGGGATAATAATATTAAATTAGGTTTTCATATGTTAACATACATATATTGCAGTTTATGCTAATACTTGGACGTTTCCCTATTGAACCCGTTTATTCAATACTTCCAATACATGCTTTGCAATTATTTTCATCACTTAACATATACTCGTTATACCACCCGACTTTAATTAAAATAATAGATAACATTGTTATTTTTTTACATGTCCTATTGTGGTTAGATTGAATCGTAAAACCATATTGACACTATTAATGTATTTCCTAAGGTTGTAATAACAGAAATGAAGGCTGATATTGTACACAATATAGCAAGCTTTAACCAGGAAATGTCTTTGCAAATGTTTTCCATTAAATTACAAATTTCTTTCTTTATCGCGTGTGCTTTTGTCTTGAAAACGTGCTTATCAGTTTAACTTGCAGAACAAAAATCAAATTAGCTCCATTTTTTCCTATTAATAAAAATGATCAGTCCACGATCGAAACACAAATGTGAAAATGAAATAATTAAAACATAGCGAAATGAGTATAGTAAATGTTTGCGAATACTGATTCGAGTACCTTGGAATTAAAACATATGTAAATACAAATCATAATAACAATCGGAGACAAACGACAGAGCATGGTATGGTATTCATTTAAAAAGAACGATGGTGGATGAAATGCTGCTAAAAATCATATCACTAAATATTATGCATGTAATACTGCATACATAGGATACTGTTAGAGTCGAACCAGAGTTTGTATTCACTAACTTTAAAGGCGCACACAGAAAATTTAAGTTTAGAAATCTTACGAAAAACATTACAAGAAACAAATTTCTCCGGTACCATTTAACTCAAAATTTGCATACATACTTGCTTAAATGTGCTTACGCCGTAAAAGTGTTTCTATCTTTATTGTTTTAAGAAAAGTAACTTCATGCATGTGTAAGAAAATTGTTTCCCGTTTAAGGCATATCATTAAAAACATATTTTAATAATGTGGTTCAAGAATTGGCTATTGAACACGAAATAATGCGATGTTTCTACATCATCACCTTAGAATTGCAGAGCTTATAGCAGCACAGTATTACTATTTTATAAATTGAAATAATCTGTTTAAATAAAAATAAGAATATTTGTAATTGCAGGGCATCCTAAGACAATTGGTGACTTCACTTACAAGGATTCGGACATAGGCGAGATCGTATTTCAATGCATGGGAAACCAGAGTATCATCGGAATGTCCGGAAGAATATCATTTGCCAAAGGTGGTGCGGACCCAGATAAAAGCATTTTGCTGCAGCGCATACAAGGTTATTTAGTTTGAAGAAAATGGGTAGTTTCACTGATATTGGTTGTTGGAAATAAGAAATACTACAACACAAAGTAGTGTTTTTACATGGCATTCGAGTTATTAATTATATATACATGTATATATAATATAATCATTTGCTTATCAAAATCCTGAAGAAAATGCTCTCTACTTCCGAAACGCCGTGATGATCCCTCCAAAAATGTACGTTAAACCAACTATTCATTGCCCAATAAGTATGTGCTATAATAGACATTATGTCATATTAATTCATATTTTAAGCGCAGCTGTTTTAATCATTCATTTGTTTCCATTTCACACAACTAATTCAGCATGTTGTCATATTTATGGTATTTTGCAATCTTTTTACCCACTGCGATAAAGATGTGATGTGTGAAATTGGGAAGATTGTATGCATTTGTCATTTTCAGGTGGACATCGAATAAATCTAGGGTATTATCGACAAGATACGTATCCAAATAGATTCGATTGGATACCCGATGCCTTAAAATGGAAAGGTAGCGCAGTCTATAAATATTTTTTAAATGGTATTTTAAAAGTTGTTTTAAGTATGTAATGTGTATAGGTATTTATTTACCATTCGTAAAATTTTAATGAAATACCAAGAAACGCATATTAAAACATGACAAAAGATAAACCCTACATGCAAAAATAAACTTAAAGATGTGATGGAAAAATTGACTTTGAAAAATGTAAATTATTTTCTTAAATTTACGCAAATGGTCAATGTAATAATTATTGTCTACCCAAATCGAAAAACGAATTTTAAGGAACGCTATCAGGAGATAGTGTTATTTTCTTTACCACAACGCATATATCAAAACACTTCATGTAATCATACACTTCTTAAATCTGGGATAACCGGTTCGGAAATGTCTATGCGACGCATTCGTGTTTAAAGATGGTTTAAATGCTAGTCGAACTTCACCCTTACCCCAGTATAAACGCAAACCAACTGCGCGTCTTGAATCATCTTAACGAAAAGATCTCAACTAAAACATTGACACGTAAATCGAAATCTACACATACAACTGATGCCTACACTTGTCGTGTAGTGTTATACTATAACAAATAGACGATATGTGACTGCTTAAAAATATTCAAAAAGAAAAAAAACATTATAGGGAGAAATATGGACTATCTGTAAAATATATTAAGCCGTATAGTATAATTTCACATCAAAAAGTAACATATTTCAAATAAAAATTGTGCGCAGGTAATCGTTATACATATTTATGCAGTTTATTTAATTTGTAATGAGATAAGGTCTTTTTCTTATTCTTCCGTATGTGTCATAATCGTAACAGCTTGAAGATGTCGATGCACTAGTATTATGTTTAAGCTGAGTTCAGGTTGATGTATTCTCGGTTGCATTATTTTCTTTAAAATAGTAACTTATGTTATAGTGGATACATTTCAGTGTTAATATTCAGAAAGGTATTCCCTTAAGCGTAAGTGCATATTGACGGACAATTCGGTTAAATAGTTGTTTAATTGATAATGAACAAACAAGTCTATGTCACAGTTTTGAGGTCACGGAGACGTAACATTAAAATACACTTGTAATAATGTGTTGCTTTTAAATAAATTTCTCGATTGCTTCCCGATTAACTCTTAGGTTTGGCAGGCCTGAAAAACGCTTTGAAAATGAAATAATGATCATTAAACGTCCAAATGCGGCAACCTTATATGTCATATGCTGCTTGTGTTTGGTCACTCTTCTTACAAACAAGCTAACGGGTGTTACTAAGATTGTATATCCTGATAACGTTTTCGCAGTAAAGTACGTCTTATATTTGAATTACTTTAATTTAATTATGCATATACAGTACGTTAAGGATTCATTTAGAATCCGTACTATTCATATATGTACTTTAGTAGGTATCACGTTATTCAAATATTACAAAATGTAAACAAGTTCATGTACGATTTCCATTAGCATGTTATTGTTACTCAAATATGGAAAATTGTTCCAAAAGTAAAATGACTTCACAATTTAAAAAACATTATAAGGAAATAAGGGTAAAATAATTACGCAAATCTTATTTTATTTTATTTTACGAAAGTCGAAGAAATTATGAAATTTGAGTGTTCGCGTACAGATTTTTACAATCAAATGAATACGATTTGTGCATTTCGAACGTCGCAAGGCGGCACGCACTCGTAATACGAATGGCTGTTTTAATCAGAAAAAATACGTGATTGATTTGTTGGTAAACTGTGTGACATACTCATACTAATTACGCTTGTTAATATAATTCGAATGAAACATATGGTTGTATTAATGCGTAGTGCATATTTAGACATTGTCATAATTCAATACCGTACCGTAACTGGTGTTTACACGTAATATAGACAATTAATATATTTGAAATACAGTCCTGAATAAAATTGTGGTTGTTTTACTTGAGCATCTAAAGCAACCTATTTATATTGTAAAATGTTTTTGCAAAAATCTTTAGACAACAAGATCCCTAGAGATTCAACGTTCGTAATCCACAAGGAGATTGTCATTCCACCCACCCTGTACATCACGATATGCGTGTTTGCTGGCCTTGGAATCATCCTTTCCTTCCTGTTCCTGTCTTTTAATATCTACTACCGGAACAACAGGTAATCCATGTGCTTACACTAGTTCAACAAATCCGAAATACACGTAAATAACTTAAACGTTCGTTTGAATGTTTAAAAACGTACGATTCGTGTCTTTTTGTATTATTATTTTAATCAAAACATTGAAATACCATTCATGTTCTATTGCAATTGTAAACAATCGATTCAGTTTGTATATTTGCTCGTTCATTTATAAAGAAATATATAAGTAAATATAAATCTACAGAATAAAACACAACGCGAATTGAATATTTCTATTTCAGAAACGTGAAGCTTTCTTCGCCAAACATCAACAACGTGCTTTTATTTGGGTGCGTTTTGTGTTATGTGACAGTTTTCATTCGCCCAACAGAAAATGTTACCAGCGCAACGTGCAAGGTATAAAGCAATATCTTTGCCAATGGGCACGGCAAAAAGTCCAAACACACGTGGTTTTAGTTATAACCAAAGCGCAATTAAAACATCATGATAATATTATTCAAAACGCAACACCATAATGTGACCGTTCTGATAATTATATATTATGTTTAAATCAAATACTCTTAAATTTTAACCGTGTAAATTTTTTGCTTGTGTGACTTTTGCCATCTGAGTGTTATCCTCAAAACTATATGTTTTGTGTGTCAAATACTAATCGCTATTTACGGTTATGCCAATCGTTTTGTTACGGAGCCTTCTGCAAAGGCCAATTGTGAACTTACCCTTTGCTGTTGATTATATGATACATATACACTTATAGTTGTGTACGATTGTTATAGTGTTCAAACACATTCTTGTCTTTGTTTTATGAATGTGTTCATATAGTGAAAATAATTGTAAGTTTCAAACGAGTTTTTAAATCTTAAAACAAAATATTTTCTACATTGTTTAGACAAGCAAAATCACGCTTCTGAATATCACATATGTAATGTAATATTACGTGTTTGTATTCGTGTTTTAAACAGGCTTTATTGAACGCGCGTTGTATATACTTCTATTTTCAGGCGAGAGCTGTTTGCTTTTGTCTCGCATTCACCATAACATTTAGTGCGCTTTTCTCCAAAACTTGGCGTGTATACCGAATATTTACAAACAAAAAACTTCTGAGAAGGGTAAGTGTATGTTTACAAAGTATATAAGCAGACGCACAAAGACGGGTTCTTAACGAATACATACTGAATATGACAGCAATATTGCGTGACATGTTTACAATTTACTTTAAATTTCCTTTATATCTCTAATGCAAAATATGAAGAATATTGTTGTAATAAGACGCTTCGTTAGGCTGGCCTGTTTCTGTATAAGATAGCAATCACAAAAATAGTAGGACGCCTTTTTAAGCAAAACCAGAGAAAGTTATCAGTTATATTTGGTCTTAAAACAAAGTTTGAGACTTTGGTTGCACTTTCCTTTAGACCAACAGAAAGTAACATTTGCGATTTGAATTTCAATTTTAATATTGCATGTGTACGAAATCACGTATATTTTTTCATCTGTTCTTTCGATCCAGCTTGCAAAAACATCGGTCAAGCAGCCACACTGGTTGAGTGTGCAGGCTTTTTTAGTTCTACCGATACTGACCGGACCGCAACGTCACCATTTTGTTATGCATTCATAAATCAAATTTCAATAAAAACACACACAATAATCGCGTCTTTTAGCCATCTTCCTACCTAAAACACATACAATCAAACGTGAGATATATGAACAAAAACATCCCTTTCCGAATAAATCTTGGTCATTTATGAAGGTATTTGTATTACAAGTGTCAAACAATAGTATACGGCGTGTTGTGTTTATCCCTTCCTGTCCACATCCAAAGTCAGTGTAACATGCACAATACAACGGTCACATTACCTAAATTAGTTCGGAAACATATTTCAACATTGTGCGTGCAATTCTAAAACAATTGTCATCAATGGGTCACCATATGAGACGGTGGTGTCACATGTAACGCCCGTCTTCAAAGCTTTCATGTAGAAGTCATACTCAAAGATCAAATATCAAGTTCAAATACCTTAGCCAATTCTGCAGAATTTATACATCCTTTTACTCGTGATAATAATGTATTTCCCTCTTATCCCAAGCTTTATTTTACATGGTTAAGGCATATGTCAAAACTAAGCATTTAACACATTTTCAAACGCATCGTCTAATTTTAAAAAGTTGTCCGCCTTTATTTCGATTGCCAAAAAATACCACGCGTTCGTTTTTTGCCATGTGCGCAAAGGTGACTTGGAGGTCAAACTTTTGCAGTTTCATGCATGTTATTAAAAAATACATAATTCGTGTCAATAGGCTCAACATGTTTCCAAAATCTAGTTGCCATTGCTTTCGATACATTTTCAGACCATCAAGGACATTCAACTCTTTGCCATCATTGCTATCATCGTGATGTTGCTGACAGCGATTCTAATCGTGTGGCAGCTTGTGAGTCCATTTCAGGTTGAGGCGCATGAACTGGACTTTGAGGTAGTGTATTCAACAGAAGAATCACTCACCTTTACAGTTTTTATACTCATATTTCTAGTTTACCCCAATCTTATTAAGGTTTGGTCTATTCTACATCTGAATCAATGGGTTTTATGCCACGATATCATGTAGTAATACATATAAAAAATCCAGTTGTTAAACAACTGATTCCCGTACTTAGTTTTCGGACACTTAAACATATTTAAAAAAATGTGTATCAAAAAATTTAGATATGAAAAAATTCAAAAAGAACGAGAGTCCGACAATTTTGAGACAAATATGTTATTTTTGTTTGTCCATTTTTATATTGAAATAAAACCAATTAATAAATGTGCAAAACTTGTGTTGTGCTTTACTCTCCTTTCTCTGTTTTACATAAAATACAACTTCACTTATTTGCAATCTCTACCTGAAATGATATATGCCAACGTTATAAAAACAACCAAACTTCTTCTTGAATACGATATCATTTCATATTCTGTTGGGTGAAACAAATGTTTATTACCGGTAAACATTGTAATCTCCCTAATAACGCAATTGTAAGGGTTCATTGCCCTTAGGGCATTCTATGCCAGGTTTTATTACGTTAATCCGGTTGTAAACTTCCATGATCGAAGAGTCTCAGATAAGGGTAAATAGGGCAGAAATATAATAAATTAGCGCTGTAAAATATAAGTCGAAAAATATAGGGTCACAAACAAAAATTATTTTAGCTGAAAAAGGGTGAAGCTTAGAATGTCCGAAAACTGAGTAATTACGTTATTTACTGTTCAAAGCGGTCGACTGTGTCCATTGTTTAACTCTTACTACTAATGTATATGTTTCCAAACTAAAGCATGGTATTCGACGGATAGTAAAAAATGCTGGTAATTTCCAGTCAATTACTTGTTAAATGTATCCGAAATATTATCTATGCAAACACTGTAGAATGGAATCAGCAATTATATATTCCGGTTTGAAATCTAGTATGTATCATATTTGCCGCTCGTGAAATATGTCTTCATTGAAATGAGTAATATAGACATGTTCATTTAAAAACAAAACACATATAATCGCTATTAAATTGTGGCTTGTTGCACTTTTAAAACACGGATTTTTTCGTTCATTTCTTTTTGACTGCACCTAAATTATGGATCAACTGCTCAAAATACTATTATACAGAAATGTACAATATATACTATTTATATGTATACACAACTCCCAACAAAGTATTGTAATCAATATTTGTTAATGATTGGCAATACAGTTTTAATCATGTTTAGCAATTGAACTACATATTAACGTTTTGTTTCGCAATTAATAGCACAATATTGCAAAATCATATAACAATAATGTATATAAGCAGACAAACACCATTACAACGTAAATGCTTAGCAAAATATTTGTGTAACTGGCTTTTTTCTTCTTGCTTCTATATTACAATTTGTATAACATTTTATAGAAAGACATGGTCGGAAATGACGTGGAAGTGCGATTCTTCGTGCAAACATGTGTTTCAAAACAATCAACGTACTTTGTGTGGACCATTTACATCATAGAAGGGATGATGCTGTCGTTTGGTGCTTTTCTTGCATGGGAAACACGTCATGTATGCAGTCTTGAATGTACTGATGTACACTAGTTTTATAATTGAACGACAACCAACCCATTGTTAATTAAATGTTAATTACGTGTTTAATATCATCGTTCGTTCATATCTTAAAGTTTAGTCTCTCTTTTTTTTTCAATTTTTTATTGAGTTAGCATTTGACATAATACAATGTTCTTATAAAACAATTAATAATTTATATTTAAATCCTTGACCGTTTTTGTTGAAAGAATGTTATAATTTTAATGCGACACATAACAAAATGGGCTACGTGATGTCGCTTGCTAATGTGTTATTATACACAGGATTTAGAGATAGAATTTGTGTGTTCTCATTTCAGGTAAAGATTGAAGCTCTGAACGACTCCCACCATATCGGCCTTTGTCTCTACAACGTTGTCATTCTTAGTGCCGTCGGACTCACTCTTTCTTTGGTCCTTGAAAACCAGATGGTTCTGCTCTATGGAATAACATCCGGGTTTCTGATTTTCGGCACGACGCTTACTCAGCTCTTTGTGTTTGTTCCTAAGGTTATTAATTTAACTAGATTACCGCTCTGTTGTATGTTGATAGTTCAATTAAAGTATTTCAGTAGTTTGTATCATAATTATGTTCGATCGCTGTTAGTTATTAAAATTAAGTTCACGCGGTGAATATTTTTATACACATAGGTATACGGGCATTTTATTTCTTCAATAGGTCCACGCGGTGTTAACGAAGGTGGATTGTTCCATCAAAGGGGTTACTGCAACTGCAAACACAGGTCAAGGGCGATCCCAGGGTAATGCGTCAACCTTCCCTGCTTCTGATAGCGCGCCTGAAAATTAAAGACTTCATCTCGATTTATCGCTGATTTTCTGTCAATAAACCATTGTTAATAAGTGCTCGTGGAATGAAGACTAAACCGATGGTATACTCGATCCTTTTTATTTTGCGTTGCTTGAAGGGAATTTTGGAAAAACAACACTTTTGCTCATCTTTACTATATAGAATTTGAAACTATCATGATTCTCTGGGACGTGTACCTGCCTTTCTTAAGCGAGGTCGGTTTCACTTATAAGAACAATTTATTAAGAACGAAACAACGTGTATATTTGGAAATATCGGTTGCACTAATTCAGGAATAAAATATATTCGTTGTAAGTTTCTTTTAACAAAGCATAAAACGTTTGTCGACGGTTCTTTTGTGTTTTCCTTTTGGTTTATTGTATTACTTTATATCATCATATCCTTATGTTAGTGGTATATTATCACATTATGCATGTATCCATTAAAAAAGTTGTACACATGTATGATCGTTTCCTTCGCAGTGGTATATATTTTTTTGCTTGATTCCAACTGTTGTCAAAACTAAAAGATATATCGATATATAATACACTCTTCACTATGAGAAAAAAATCAGTAAATATTGAACAAATAAAATGTTTTTTCTTTTAGTAGCCTTTTAAAAAATGGCAACATATCTAATCGCTTACTAAAGTTAAGCATGAATTTATACATGCATTTACGTTGACAAGTAATGTTGTTCGAAACCCGCTAAACTTGTTGTCTGGTTGATATACATTGTTACACGGCTTATACTTTTTTAAGTTCCTACCATTACATTTACAATTTTATGTTAGGGAATGGCATATTTAAATTTATCACATGCTTTACCCTGTTTCCCATGTAATACAATCATTACATATTGTTTTATATTGCACATGTGTAATACAACATTTTTAAGCGTTTTCATTGGCTTAGTTTTCGTTTATTGACCAATCGCATTTTGTTATTTTGCTGAAATGACGTTGCAACGTCAAATGACGTCACGAAATGTAATCAATATTCGGGATTTATCATAATGTTTTCGTAAATATTTATTTAATTTGCTCATTTAAAAGCATGTGATAAAAAGATCTGTCACTCGTTGTCATATCATACCATATTTTATTAAACTCGTCCAGGAAATTCCTTAGTAAGCTCGCCAAAGGCTCGCTTACTAACAAAATTCCTGAACTCGTTTAATAAAATATGGTATGATATGACAACTCGTGCCAGATCCTATATATATACAAAAGCATACGTTAACATGGTATCCTTTTAAACCATTACACTTGTGTACTCTTATAATAAGAATCGGTTTACCGTAAAGTTGTTTCTGAAACTCTGTCTTTATAAATATATTCATGCATACATTTTTGCGGTCTGAAGTACATATATCTAAAAAAAGGAATTAAACAAAATGTGTTTTAAACGTGACGTACATTTGAAAGAAGAAACTGGTTTCTTAAATTATAGTATTTTCTCTGGTGATATGTATCGTGTTGTTATTGTAATTGCCTTGTTATTGTAATTGCCTTTTTTCAAGTATTTTGTGTTAAATCATTTGTAATAAATGTTATTGTATATATTCATTTCTGGGGAGGAAACATATAATTTCCCTTCACATCTGTTTGCGGTAATTTACGTTATGTATGTTATAATAGATACTTGCGCATCTTTCACCGTGTGTTAGATAGACCTTGATTTTCATAAGCCAGTTTAATAAGTTATTGCCATTTCAGCGCACAAATCAGGTCATATAACTCGTATTGCAAACTTGTCTCGAATACATGTATATCGCTTTAAGTAATGTTCGCATGGTGTGTTATTGTGTTTTTATCAAAATCAATCTTCTGCTCATTTATATTTTTACCATTTTGAAGTCATTTTGTTACATTAACTATGTGTTGTTTAATATTTAGCACACATTTATGCGACCATGAACTGTAAAATTATGTCGGTGTATTATGTAAGTTTACGCTTCTGTTATACATGCATTTAACGTTTCAATGCGGTACAAGAACCAAACATTTTGTAACTACACGTGTTAGCTAGCTTTTTATCAAATTATTATACCGGATTTATATTATTATTATACCGGATTTATATAGCGCCCTTTTCATGCAAGAGTGCACGTTCAAAGGCGCTTTACATAAGAACATTTGACGTATCGCAGATGCAAATACATTTTGCAACACTGTTTCAAAAGAATTCGATCAAAACTATTCAATTATACTATAACACTACTCTATTATACTATAAGTACTACGTAAACCATGCGCAGTAACCCTAGATTAGAAAGATCAACAAGACACTATAAAACTAACCTATGTGTATAGCTTTAAGACAATTCATGAAACAATAAAATCGAAAACTTTAACAATAAGTACTACGTAAAACAACAAAAAATGCACAATAACCATAGATTTGAAAGATCGGCAAGACAAACCAGAGATAAAACAGAGACAAGGGTAACGTAAGGATACCATTACAACGAGTCCACAAATCCCCAAAGTAATAATTATGCTTCCTTTAAAAGGGTAAATTCAAGTTCATGCTGATTTAGACAAGGGTAACGTCAGGATACCATTACCACGAGTCCACAAACCCTCAAAGGAATAATTTTGCTTCCTTTAAAAGGGTTAATTCAAGTTCATGATGATTGAGATTTTATTTAATGTATTGAATAAACCACTGCTTATATTGCATAAGATTGGAGGAAGAGGTGAGTTTTCAGTTTTTCAAATCGAGTCTTTAAAAACAATTCTTCTTATCGTTAAAGTTATCGATTAGGGTGAGATGAAAATTACATCAAACGCAGAGCCGTGTTACTTCTTGTTATGTTTATAATAAGACCCTTATATTATGTATTGATGTTTTTAAATGTTTTGTGTGTAAGATTGAGATTGATGTTAACATAATACATTGTGATGTGCAAAAGACTTATTTTGTACCCTTTTCCCACAAATAACACTTGCATACGATCTAAAAAAGGAATTATTTCCCTTCATGGTCCGGGCTTTTCTGTTTGCTGTGAATGTTGTGTTTGTGTATAAATCTGGTCTAAGTGTCTTTATGTAAAACTAAATCACACATGAACATAAATGTTGGCTTTTTCCACACAAAAAAATCGCAATTGTAAATGTTAGAAACTGTATATATATATATATATATATATATATATATATATATATATATATATATACAATTGTTTTCACGTGAATCGCTGAATAATTCGGCCGTTAATTTTTCCTTTAGGTTCATTGTTCTTTGCATTAATTAAAAGTGTTTATATATATTGCAGAATATAAATATATGACTAGTATGCTACAATTATTGGTTGAAACGGTAGGGTTGTGTTTTCAAGAATTATTAGGGTTATGGATTTAACAAGCGCGTCGCATGAACCATCAGTATATAAAGAACTGCTCTTCTGGGAGGAATACGTCAGCACATACGGTAGTCGTGAAGACTAAGCGATTACCTGTAAATAAACTCTGACATACACACAGACGGGAGAAATAAGTCTGCATTCAATTGCCTTTCAGATTACAAAGTTTATTACGCTGCGCAATTAAAGATCATATAGCATGGGGAATATTTGGGACTATGGATGCATTTTGAGTGGAAGTAATCCAAACAACTTTGCGCATTAGTCATTGTTTTCAGGATGGCTTAGTGACTCATACATTTGTCCGGGTGACAGGTTTACCTTTGGTATATAAATCAGTGCACGGGTCAGGTCTCCAAAGTCAACCTGAGTCGTTTAAGCTTATTATCATCGCTTGTATTGCACGTATCCATAGTCTTCTTTACATAACGCAGACATTGGACACTTTGCAGACACTTTTATATAGGTGTAAGTGACCCAGGTGACCGAGATGAGCTGAGTCACTCAATGCACCTAAGTCACCCGATGTGACCGAGTCACTCAAGACACCTAAGTCACCCAAGACATTCGAGGTGATCCGAGTCTCGCAATACACCTAAGTCACTCAAGACACCAAAGGTGACCCGAGTCACTCAAGACACCTAAGTTACCCGCGGTGATCCGAATCACTCAAGGCACCTAAGTCACCCAAGACACTCGATGTGATACAAGTCACTCAAGGCACCTCAGTCATCTAAGGAAACTTAACAAGCCATTAGCTCTAGTTCCGATAAAAAAAATACAAAATACATCAACAGTGGTGTTTGGGGTAAACGATTTAAACCAGCTTTAAGCATTTGTGTCTTTTAGTGTGCAATCCACATACAAAACTTGAAATCATTTTAATATTTGTAATGAAACAGTTTGCCATGTGCCTATTCTTTGTTTCTCAAATGTAACATCGAGTCGCTTATGGATGATATCCGTTTTCTACAGGTGTATAATGATGTCAATTTCAAATTTCATTGCAAGTCACATGAAATAATATAGAATTGAAATTATTAATCGAATGATATCACATTTTACAAGCACATAATGTAAAACACCCAAATGACAATTATTTTATACATATATATACATGTATGTTTATTGTGATTACTATTTTTATACAAACTATATTAACTGAGCGCCTGAAAACCGTACTCATACAGTTAGAATACAATTATAAGTGGTTACATATGCCAGCAGTAAAAAAACATAATTAAACAAAACGAACATGAGCAATGGATACTCATACGTATGGCATCGACCTTCAATGTGTTTACTTACACATGTGTATCTTAATGGTTTTCAAAAATATGTTTCAATTGTTCATTAAAATAGCGATTGCTGAAATCCTTTCATTTCAACATGTGGACACGTCGACATATTCTCTTTGCCTCATTCATTATTTGCTACTGCGGCCGAAATATTCTTAGCAGTACTGTATGCTTGCAATATACTTAACCAAAAATCTACATCAACATGTCGTGATAAAGCTTTTAGTGACCCATACCCACGTGCATTTTTAGGAATCTTCAGTTTAGCTAGTTGTCCATTTCTATAAAATAAATATAATTGTAAAAAATATGAGAAATAGTGCAGAAATTTGCCAACTAAATTTGTAATAAACACAATGTAAAACATAAATCGCCGCCATTAAAAATACAATAAAATTCAAATGTAATGGGTTTGTTCGCTAACCGCCAATTTCGTTAATTGATTTCACTTATTGTTTGATTTGTTGGTAATTATTGATGTATTATGGAATTTTCTTTCAATAAAAATTAATGAATACAAATGAAGTTCGCCAATTATATACATTATAGTATCAAAAAAATATTAGGATAGCAAACTTCAAATTCGTATTACACTTATTATACTCATTGCTCGTTTAACTGGCGGAACCACGCAATTGTTTATTGGTATTTTTACACCAAAAATATAACAAGGGAACATTCGTAAATAAATAATAAACGGACAGGGAGACAGTTTATTAAGACTTATAAACAAGTACATCGTCTTCATTTTTAAATATGCACATTATTTTCTGTCAAGTAAATAGGTATTACAACATTTCATAACATAAAAAGTCATTTAAGAATACACATATAATTTTACACAATAAATTGCAAGAAAATGTAAGTTATATCGAAGCAATAGTGCCTTGGATTAAACAGAATTGTTTAGAGTCGTATTTCTTATTACAAAAGCTTCTTTAAAAAGTGTATATACATTTGAAATTACTTGTGGAATTTATATGCAGATGGGTTAATATGAAATATATGGCTCATATATATTTTTACACATTCGTGTAACAGCGGCATGTACATATAAAATGATACTCATCTTCTAAATTTAAGTAATAACAAAATAAACAAAAGCGTTTATTTAGTAGCATGTTATTCTTAGAGTATCTGCCAATTTGAATTCCCAACGTCTCAACGGAAGTGCAGCGACGTAATCTTACAAAACATACGCGTAGACGTCTAGAAAGCAAAGTCAAAATAGTATTAATATTCCAATAAGGTTTTTAAAATACTTGATACATGTCTAATGCAGAAGAGTTATTTATTGTATTATACCACTGTTGTTTAAAATTATCATCAAGTCTATATTTGAACTAACTAAGCAGACTATTTACTTGCACAACGTTGGAATGTTTTAATACCTAACTAACTCCAAACTTATTTAACATCTTCTTGACATTTGATACCTAATTTGTATAACCTTTATTACCATCGGTTAAAGCTATTTTGTAGAAAATTTGCATTGTAACATTTTCGCCTTTTTGGAATTTTAAACCAATACTTTCTAGTTAAAATAAACCTGTTAACATACAAAGGATATCCACCTTATTCACCATAACCAGTAACATTACAAGAATTTATTTTAAATTGTTGCAACAACATAAATATTCGCGTTTAATGTCATCTGACTTTGTGAAACCCACTACTTCCGAAGCATAATTTAATTAGGAACCCACAAAAGAGTCAAACAAATGGCAAAATATCGTCGCTGTTCTTCGAAAACCGCGTAAGTCAATTTTTACAACTTTTCAATAGGCACAAAAAACCTTTTTTTTAATATTTTTTGAAGTCGTAAAATATAATTATTTAGATAGTCTATGTCAAAATGGGCATACTTTTAATTTATGAAAATATAAAGGCCTTTAGTTGTCATTTTAATTATAAAAATGGACTTACGCAGTTTTCTCCTAAATATTTGGTTCCTTTTTTAGAAATACGCTTTCCCCAAGAAAATTGAAGTTATGATTGTTCAGTTGTTGAAAAGTTAACCCTTATATACGCGGTTTGTGAATTAATTTTAATAGACATATCATCAACCATTAACTACAAGTTACGCTTAAATGATAATGTTTAAGAACAAAATTAATTGCTCAACGCAATACCGATTAAACAAAACAGCAGTTTCACCAGCAACGAGTCATATATATAAATAATATGGTGTGAAATATTGTAGTTTTCGTATGTGTGTTGCATATATCTACTCTACATATTAAACAATAACTGTGGCTTTTATAAAATTTATTTGAACACTAAGTTAAACACACACACACACACGCAACCGCCACACAAACACACACGTACACACCAAACACAAACACACACACAAATGCGCACGCTCGCAACAACTACAACATCGTGCATATTTCTTTGCATGAATATAATTACGACAAACACAATCATTTAAAAAAAACTGCTAGAATTCTAATAAAACAATATAACAGTATAGCACAAACACATTTTTCATCCGTTTAAGTACAAAACTATGGTTATAGGAAATACGTTGTTCTTACAATATTACTAAGCCACATTACTAAGTCACGTTACTACATGTAAACTAATTAAATCTGCAACAATATGCTTTACTTTATGTCAGATGGTCAGAAAATTAAACATGTTAACTTCAACATACACATTGTCATATTCTTCATAGTTTTGTATGCATACAATGCAAGTAAATGGCAATTACATTTATATTTTGAAATGCGCTTATTTGCGCTTATTTGGTACGATTTACTTCACTGAACACTGTTCTCAAGTTTATTATGCATGCAACAGTGTGTCATAAAATGCATGGTAGTCCTTTGGGATGACCGTCTTCAACTGTTGTAAGTCATCGTACTTTGTACTCTTGATCTGTTGAGGATTTTGGTACAACCTTGGAATGTCTCCATCGCCAGATGGTGCAATTGAATTTCGACGTCTTAGTAAGTCAGCAAAGTCTTCACTAAATAAATTAAATTTTTCAGCATAACTTTACGTCTTCCTAAATACATGTAGCAATATTGTGCTCAAGCTTTTTAACAAGAAAACTGTTTTGTCAAACCCATGGAAAATGTTCAAAACTGAGTCGACTTAATTAATATTCGTTTCATTAATTTGTATTTATTTTGTTAAGGAAAAATACAGAACTGTAATTACTTTTTCTATCCACTCTCAATAGTATTATGAAAAATTCTAAAATAGTTCAAACATCATGGAAATAATGACCAGCTAGTGTTATAGTCAGGAAAGGATTCCGTATCAGAAAACAACAATCGTCCGAGCAAGATTAATCGTTCATAAAGACATTTTAAGTTACAGCTTTATAGCGGATAAAGTATAAAAACATAAATAAGACTTCTCGTTAACATATTGTGAAATAAAAACAAATACCTTTTGAATATTTTGCCTGATATACCAGACGTATAATCCAAAGCAACCTTCCTCGCTAGTCGGTCAAACGGAAAAACGCAGTTTTTGCAGAAACAATTAGTGCACCAATGATTGTTCAGGATTTTCTCACGTGCTCATAATTATGCCCTCCGATTTGAAATTATATCCAGTATTTTCGCAGAAAATAATCCTTGAAACCGCCGTTCTTATAAAAACAAATCACAATTTGCGCCAAATTTGACTTACCCGGTTTTCGAAGAACAGCGACGGTATGTTTGTTTTAAGGTCAATGTCATTGACACTGGCTTTACAGATGTTTCTGGTTTAATTTTAAACGTCCAGTATAATTCCACACTATTCCTAAATAGTAAAAGTAGTCAATCCCTTCAATATCAGTACAATTGTATGCCCATTTTTCGTTTTCTTATATTCCACACCTCTTTCGAAATACTATTATTTTTTGCCGCTGTAAATTTAGACCCCAATAATTGAAATATGAATGCAACTTATTTAAATGTATTTGAACTTCAGTCGGTGGCTTGCCTTAATAGCCAATAATAGTAAAATCAACCACATGTAATCTATATTTGAACCAGAATTAATGTTAGCTTGCAGGTAAAATTCAACGTCTTCTACGGATAAAGAAAATAAAATCGGCGACATTACCTCCCCTTGCATCCGTACAACCACATAACTAAACTAATGTGAGTGCACTTGTAAGAGAAACATGATTTAATAGTATAATCAACAAAAAGTAATTTATATTTGAACCAGTATTAATGTTATATTGCAGGTTAAAGTATATGTCTTCTTCTATAACGAAAGCAAAATCGCCGACAATATCTCCCCTTGCATCCGTGCAACCACATAACTAAACTAATCTGAGTACATTTGTAAGAAGAACATGATTAAATAGTAAAATCAACCAAATATTATCTATATTTGAACCAGCATTAATGTTATCTTGCAGGTAAAATTCAACGTCTTCTACAGATGAAGAAATCAAAATCGGCGACATTACCTCCCCTTGCCTCAGTGCAGCCGCATAACTAAAATAGTCTAGGTAAAATGAACATGATTTAACACGTGAATTAACATTCGCATACATATCATTCATTATTATAAGCAAGTTTCCTTTTAAACCAGACTTAACCATTTTCAATCATAATGCTTTGCGTTATATACTATCAAAACTTATAAGTATATCGACGTAAATAACATACAGAACGTTATTTTTATTTAAATAAATTTGTGATATCGACATCAATATATAAATAGCATCAGCAGTTGAATATCCTTTCTTAAATCAGAAATGTGCATACGATATAAAAGTTGTTTCGCTAAACAATTTGTCAATGCCTTGATTAAGAATCGTGGTTCTTAACAATTATTGAAAAGCAACTTACTAGAGTAATCCTTATATTATTATTTCCATCATTTACCGTACCTTTTATATGCAAAGGGATTATAAAACTGTGTTCACTGCATAGACTTATAACATGGCAGTTATTTATATACATATGAATTATATAGGTGTTATTGATAATGTG
This sequence comes from Dreissena polymorpha, assembly GCF_020536995.1. Taxonomy (NCBI): domain Eukaryota; kingdom Metazoa; phylum Mollusca; class Bivalvia; order Myida; family Dreissenidae; genus Dreissena; species Dreissena polymorpha. Next base: position 18,128,902 of record NC_068359.1, on the reverse strand, counting down.
TAGTGATGTAGGAATTACCATTAACATTGGGTACTTTGCTAAGGATGTTCGATCGTTTTGTGAAAATTTTCAAAATATCCGGAATGCTTTACTTTTTTGTATGGTGATTAATGGATCTGTATCTGAAATAAATATAAAATAAAAAAGGGAGGTCACCGTGAATAATTTTGAGATAACGAAGGTTTTTAAATGCCATGTGCATCTGAAAAAGGGTCATTTTTGCGGGGCATAAAATTGGAGGTACGTTAAAATGTTTGTGTGTAATATATTTAAAATGGCATTGTAATATTGAGATTGTATTAGATTAGCAACTGTAACATTTGTATTATCATACTGAACACTTTTAAAACCAAAAATATTGGAAATCGTAAAAAATAATGAGAAATAAGTATGACTAGTTTTTTGTTTGTTTTAAAAATTTTATTGCACAGTTCAAAATAGATAACATGCAATACAGATACATATTTCTGTTGATGTAATATTCATATTCATTTCAGGTTCTCAATAATTAAAGGAAACTAGCTTAGCATTAAAATGAAGTAAAGAAATTGATAGGTCACCGTGGATTTTTTTTTGCTACAGACATTTTAATATGGACTTAATTTCAAAAATATAATGACTAATATTGTAATAGTAATTAAAACATATCTATATAATAACTGCTCCATTACAATCAAATTATCAACTGAAATGGGATACACGTAGAAATATTTATAATGTACATTGTTATAAAAATATTTCAGATGTAACAAATGAAAAAAACAATGGTGATATTCAAAAAACATCTTAAATTACCCCACCCACCTGTTACCCATGTAATGGGTTGTAAATTTAACATATGTTTTATTTTAAAATTATTATTTTAGAACTGTGAGATGTGTATCTAAAGACAAGAGGGCCATGATGGTCCTGTATCGCTCCACTGCTGAAAAAAAGGCTAAAACAAATATTCTACGCATGTGCAAATACTTAAATATAGGCCCTATTTAAGCACATGTACACTTTTGTGACCACCTTGGCTGGGTCAAATTTACCCCAGGGACATAATTTGAGCAAACTTTGTAGAGGACTACTATATCTCACTACATACAAAATGTGGTAGCCCTAAGTCCTAGAGTTAAGGACAAGAGTATTTTAAAGTTTTCACAAAATAAGCAAGATATAAGCGTATACAATGTTCAATTTTGTGACCCGCGGGTCAGGATCAAATTTGACCCAAAGGGCATAATTTGAACAAACTTATTGGAAGACTATAAGATGTTCCTGCATACCAAATTTGGTAGCCGTATTCAGAATGGTTTTCGACAAGATTTTTAAAAATTTCACAAAATAGGCGCTTTATAAGCGTTTTTAAATTTTGTGACCCCCCGCGGCAGGGTCAAAGTTGACCCCAGAGGCATTATTTCAACAAATTTGGTAGAGGTTTATTAGATGTCACTACATACCAAATTTGGTAGCCCTAGGCCCAATGGATATGGACAAGAGTATTTTAAAGTTTTCACAAAATAAGCACTTTATAAGCATATGTTCAGTTTTGTGACCCCCGGGGTAGTTTCAAATTTGACCCCAGGGGCATAATTTGAACAAAATTGAAAGAGGTTCACCCCAGAAACATTCCTGAAGAAATTTCATCAGAATTGGACCAGTAGTTTAGGAGAAGAAGATGTTTAAAGGAAAAGTTAACACACGCACGCATGACGGACACAAAATCATGACATTAGCCCTGCTGGCCTTTGGTCAGTGGAGCTAAAACAACATAGAATACAATTACGGGGAAATTATGTTTCACACACCATCTGTGGTTTAATGCATTGCCAAAAATATCTTACAACTTAGGTGAAACATGAGAAATACAACTGAAATAAGAATCACAACTATGTTTGTCATCGAGAAGGAAAAACAATGTTTTAACAGCTTTTAGATTTCATAGCTAATCTATATACAAGATGCAAATTACAATTGGTTAGATGTCAGGCAACAAATAACTCGCTATTGCACATATTATTTTCTCTGATTTTGTTACTCTGATTTGTCCGTTTGTAACCTCTGACAGGGGGCTCCTCAAACCACTCAGTCCGATTCTTTTTGATTCAATACTCAAATGTTTAAGTTGCAATCCACTTCCTGCCACTTTCCTTGTAACACCTTGACTTATAACTTTTGTATCAATCATGGTTTGCAAAGATTTGATGTTGGAAGCAACATTTAGTTACACATTGTATGCTAATACTGCTCGGTCATAGCTGAATGAATATTTGTTTACAGTATTTTGGTCAAGAGGAACAGAGTTCACTAACTTTTGTATAGCTAAAACATCCTGTAGAGCGCCATGTGCCATGTAATTCTCCAATAACTTCTTTAACTAAATGTTCCCACTTATATGATTTTATATTTGGTAATATTTCCTTTAACATTTTTAAGAATCTAAAAAAACACAAATATTTTGCTGAAACTCAAACATTTTTCCACAAGTATGGACAGCATGGAGCAACACTTTACAATCAAATACACTCTATATTATGCCCAACTAAAATAACTGGTGAAAATTTCTGTAAGAATATTATAAAACTTGTCAATGCAGATTTGATGGGGACAGCTGTTACTGTTTGTCCCTTGACAAGCATAGTCGCCAACAACTGTCACTCCAGTTATTTCTGACGCTTTCAAGAACATCTTCTTCTCAGGCATCACATATGTTGAAAACTGACCAGTTGAATGCACTGCAGCTATCTGAATTAGATGAGAAGTACGCTCTGAAAAAACAAAACAAAAATTTTACATAGAAATTGCACAAAATCCATTTTAGCTCCATTAATCAGAGAGCCTTGGGTCGCTCGCCCAAGTACAATGTAAACTACTTAAAATACTTTTGCAGTGTTTACAATAAATATAAAAGGGAAAAACATTGCCCCCCCCCCTCCCCAAAGAAGGACTTATTTTGAAGCTTAATTTGATCGATCGTAGAAGAGGTTCCTTCACATTCATTCTCTATGCATTGTGGTTTAAGAGAGTTTTTCAGTTAAAGGGTTATTGATCGGAAACAATTTTCACACATATTATGACCTTGACCTTTGACCAAGTGACCATAATTTAAATAGGTGTTATATACTGTCCAATCCCTATGCACATGGATTTAGTAAAAAGCCAATCTGTGAGAAAGTTGACAAATTATTGATCGGAAACTAAATGATCTACCGACAGACCATTATCCAGCAAAACCATATTAACTCTCTCTTCCGAGGGGGGCATAATAACCGTTATTATGAAAATTGAAACGCTCTTTTCTTCGATTCGTGGATATATCAAAGTAAGTTTTTGGCATCTTATTTATTCATAAATCTGAAGAAGCGAAGAAACGAGTGTTTAAATTCTTAAATGATGCACAATAATATATTATAGCCAGTTGTGGGTAATGTAACATTGCATCATCTAAGTGGTATTTACTATCATTTTATCAATAAAGATTATGAATGATTTATTATATGAAAGCAAAATGAGAAATTAGTCTGAACATAACTCTTGTTGCAATTCAATCATATGCTTAGTTGACCAACAATTCACACGATATCCCACATTAAGTTACTCAGCAGTAGCAGGTTGAATTACATGTATGTTACACATGTAAGTAAATATGTATATTTTTTAATAGAAGTTGAATTTTTGAGATTTAGAGTACCTAAATACCTGAATTGAACCAAGATAAACTTCTGTATGTGCAACACTGTGAATAAGGAATATGTTAAATATAAACTTTACCTAACCCTCTTGTTTCCAAATCAAAGAAAACAAATTCCTTCCCAGTAGTGTCTAGCCCTGCTGGACCAGGCTTGGGTACAGGTGGGGGTAAAGTTGTAACTTCAACATCTTGGTATTCTATGTTTGAACTGTATGTTGGTCCCGCTCATACTTCTTGCACTGCCCTTTGAATGCCTGAACAGGAAAACAGAATTTCAAATGGAAAAATGTGCTTGCACCTTCATGGGTTATCTCCGATTTTTATTTAAAGAAATGATTACACAGCACATTAATGCTTTCACAATAATCAATTTACAAACATTAGCATATGCTTTTAAATGTTCCTACTACTTCGCATATATAACTGATGGATCTATTGAAACAATCTCAAACAAGAAATGTGTCCACACGACACGGATGCCCCAAACTCCAACTTTGTAACAATATAAAAAATAATCCATACAATTGTAAGAAACCCAGGATCCCACATGGCCATGTTCGAACTTGGTCTAGACACAGCTTCTGACAAAGTTTGGTGAAGATCGGATGAAAACTACTTTAATTAGAGAGCAGGCACGAAAAGTATGACGGACTGACCGACCGACCCACGGACAGTGTGAAAACTAAGTCGCCAATTAGGGGCATACACATAAAGAATACTGTTTTAAAAATAAAATGCCCATAATTAAAAATACCGTTTAAGTTTTGAGTCTTATGCGTCGCTGTTTTGCTGCACGAGCAACAGCTATAGCCTTTCTTTTTTGTGCTGAAGGTCATGGGGAAGGGCCAGTTTCGATGTGAAAGTCCCAGGTGAAACACCCAGTTTATGATTTACCTGAAACAGATTGCAGTAAATGACAGAACAGTTTACAATCCACAATGCTAGAATATGCTTATGTGGAATAAAATAATATGAAATCATGTCATGATTTACAAAAGTTACATAATTTTATAAGACCTAGAGATCTACATACACACAAATAATAATTAATTGAAGCCCTTTATTTTCAAAACCAATACGTATTTGATGAATTGAGAATATTTATGTTTTGTAAACTTGCAAAATTTCATTTTTATTACTGGTATTTATTGATAGGGCTCCAGGAAGAAAAAGAACTTGTCACTTTAAAATATACATGTTTAACTAAGGACAACCAATGAACCATTCACATTTTACTGTAATTGTGTTTACTGGCAGTAAATGATTAATCAGACAAAATATGAAGGAAAAATATAGCAAGTACAATATAAAAATGTATGCATGTAGACTACATAGGAATTACATGTACTTTGAGATAACTATCTGAATGTATTCAAAACTATCAGTAATTTAGGCTCGATTGGCCATTGTCGGCACGGGTACTACTTACATGTACCCCGGGTACATGTAAGTATACTTACATGTACTCCGGGTACAGTAAATATACTAAAATGTACCCGGTCGATATTACACTGTACCCAAGTTTTATTCCCGCCCAAAATCCGACGTGGTAAAACGCGCTATCGATACCGTAATTACGAATCAAATTTCAATTAAAAAATATCTGCATAAACATCTCGATAATAAAGAGGCAAATTTAACAGAAAATTGACATACATATAAACATAATTAATTTTAAAAATATAGTCGACAACGACCGATTTAGCGTTAAAATTCCCGGGTACGTCTTAGTATATTTACTGTACCTGGGGTACATGTAAGTATACTTAAGTGTTCCCGCGGTACATGTAAGTAGTACCCGAGCCGACAATAACCAATCGAGCGTAATTTAGACAATAAATCATGATATAATGCACCAATGTACCAAAAAGACAAAAAAGTCTTACCCAATGCAAGCTTTGTGTTCATGTTATAAACTCTGTCATGTTTCCGTCCAGTAGCCACATATTTTATTGCACCACAATTGCTACACTGTATTTCCAAAACACATGCCTGTCCGAAATCCCTGCTTCCTACTGTGTTAAGTAAATTCATGGGCACTTGGCAAGAACTGCATGCTGAAAGCGATTCGGCGAATGTGTCGAGTTCAACGACACGTCTACTAATTTTCCAACTGGCATCGCTGTTGTCACATGTGGTCACGCTTACCGACGATCCAATAGAAAAATCGTCAAACCGGAAATCTTGATTGTCGGTGGAAATAGTATTTCTATTGAAATCCATATTGTTTTTTGGAACGTTTAAAAAAAACTTTTAAGTTTCGTTTTGTATTCCGAATTATATCCAAATTAGACATTTTAAATGAAAATTATAAAGCCAAGTATCTGATTCTCATTGTTGACAACTTATCGTTTCGTTATCAATAGACGCTTGTATTTGCACAGAAAATAACATCTACAGCGTAAGCAAGCGTTTCATCGATGTCGATCACGAAGTGACGTCAAGCAATCGAACGCTTGGTTTCATTGCAGTAAATCTCGAAAATATGTCAATGCCGAAAATTTATAGGCGCATAATCAAAACAGTAAAACTAGAACTTTTACTCGTTTATTCCAACCTAATCTTTTGAAACTGTGAAAATATATAAAGGTTTTTAATTTTCACGATATAGAGAATCAATTACCGTAAAGTGCAAACGATCGAACATCCTTAAATGACTGTCAAACCACGTTTTGCGAATGTTTTACAACTTTAATAAATTAACAATATCGTGTCATAAAACCCAAATCACAAACTATCCTGTGCATGTATTATTTTAATAAACGAAACAAAGCGAATTAATTGTTAAAACACTATACATACTTAAACATAATGAAAAAATAACGTCAAATAACACAAACATTACATTTATTTATTTATTAACATATTTACTTTTTAATTTACTTACTTACTTACTTGATTATTTATCATTTTTTATTTACTGGCTTTGTTTTTGTACGTTTGTAGTCTGTTCGCTTGCTATGCACGTTTCCTGTGTAAATATGTTAAATTATTGTACTTTGATGACTAGAATATTGTCCGTTTCCATGCCTACGATAATCGATGAAGTACGTTTACAGTAGTAAACAACTTTCGGTTAATATACACAGTCATCCTTTGTGATCAAAGTAGAAAGAACAGTCTTATCAGGTCTATTAAACTGTAAAATACTGTGGCTCTTCTTCTGGGGTGCGACCACTTGCCCTGTATTATTCAGTATGGTATATTGGCTCTCTTCCCACCATATGAGTTCTCGTTCGTCTAGAAGTTCGCTATTCAAAGACAGCGTGATGCGGCGTGTCGGTATATTTGATTGTTTGGTGTTGTGGAAATAGGATCGTTTGATGTTATGGACATCAACAAACATCTTGCAGCCATCGTGGTTGTAAACACAGCCACGAACTACTGAAAGTGTTACAGTATAGCAATCAGTCAGGAGAAGTATTGATAACAGTTTGCATGTCCTTTAATCTGTTTTAGCTCCCCGTTAACTATTTTATCAATTATATTTTTGGAACACGTACAATGAATGAACAGGGGAACATGCTATTTCATTGTATTTATTAAAATTATTAAAACGAATTATACTACAGTTTTGAAAAGCATGATCACCGTATGCTATAATGGTATACGAAATATGCAAACTCAAGTCATATTACTTTTGATTCCGATTATTTAAATAAAACCAAGTGCATATGTCACATTAAAATAAAACAAGTAATGCATTACGTAATAATCGATCAGCATCGGGTTGTTGGTGTATTAATTTGATCATGCGACCCTCCATTGTGTACTGAAAAATTTCAGAAGGCGAATTTGCAAACAATGTATTTTGATGAGTGGCAATACCGTGACATATGTAATTAAGATCAAATTTTCTTTCGAACACGAGACGCTTATTCTTCAACCCTATTATATACACCGTGGAATCCAAGATTTTACCAATAGCAATAACTACCTTGTCAGATAATGAACGAACAAACACTTCTTTACTTGAAACTTCATACAACTGGTGATGTGCAGAAAGTCTTAATTTAGTCAAGCAATTTCAAAGCCATGTTGGTATTGTCAAATATGATATAATTGTGGGGAAACTGTCCCTAATATGCATGTGATGGAACATGTCTAAGAGTCATCGCCGGCCTTCACGGTGTACATTTGCTTATTCAAGACATTTAGTATTGTGTTCCCACTAAATTCATCTTTCGGTTTGTGTCCCGCGACGAACAGATTTCCCAATTTTATAGACGGTATCATAAGTTGCTGGATTTTGGAGTCCGGTTTGAATGTCATGGTGACCATCTGTCGGTATGATGGATACTGTTTCATGCAATCAGTTGTCGAACATCGATCTAAATACTTTCTGTGTGCAATAAATTCTAACTCAGGGCAACTCAGTCTTAAGTCACAAATAGCAGTTTTTAAATCTTGTAGATTTTCATTTCTTTCCATACATCTAGCAATATCGCGTCCAATGCCTTGCAACAAGCTTGATTTTAATGTTTCCAATACCAAGTAAGATGCTATCTCCATTTTATCGAAGTCTTCATTTGAATGTTTACGAACTGCTCTAATATTACCACGACATTCCTCGAATGACGATTCTATCGACTGTTTATCTACTGCTCTTGCATGTTTGTTTTGTTCTATTTGTTCTTGACTTGATGTTATAGTGGCTTCTAATTGTTTAAGGTCTACAATCGACTTCGTTTCTCGAACCTTTTCGGCAATAATTACAACCCTTCACTGTCTGTAAAAAAATGCGTGAATAGTATACATAACATGAATTTAGTGTTTAATCGATTATCAACACACAGGCGAATAGTGAAACTGAATGCCAATAAAAAATGGAAACAGTCAATAAGTAAATTCATAAATACATAATCAAGCTTATAAATGTATAACATTATAAATGAATAGATAAATGAACTTAAATTAATTAACTGATAAATAAATAATTAAATGAATAATGAAAATATAAATGAACACATACATGTATCGTTATAAATACATACATAGTAAAACAAATGATTATTTTTTGTTTCCTATATTTAGAGCACTGGAAGAAAGAATGAATGTCATTTTCGATGACATACATCTTTGAACATGGTCGAAAGATATTGAAAATTCGATCGCCTATATCAGCATTCAAATATGCCTAACGATTACAAAGCCCTTTTTAAATGATATGTATCACACTTAAGATCTTAAGCGTGGTTTCGCTAAATATGTTTATATTATTTACACGTACAGGTTGTCCGAGGTAGTATATCCCGAACAAAAGTTTTCATTTACTCTTCAATTTGATCACGGCAAAATAGTACTACTACTACTACTACTACTACTACTACTACTTCTACTACTACTACTACTACTACTACTACTACTACTACTACTACTACTACTACTACTACTACTACTACTACTACTACTACTACTACTACTACTACTACTACTACTACTTCTACTACTACTACTACTACTACTACTACTACTACCACCACTACTACTACTAGTACTACTACTACTACTACTACTACTACTACTACTACTACTACTACTACTACTACTACTACTACTTCTACTACTACTACTACAACTACTACTACTACTACTACAACAACTACTACTACTACTACTACTACTACTCCTCCTACTACTACTACTACTACTACTACTACTACTACTTCTACTACTACTACTACTACTACTACTACTACTACTACTTCTACTACTACTACTACTACTACTACTACTACTACTACTACTACTACTACTGCTACTACCACCACCACTACTACTACTATTATTATTACTACTACTACTTCTGCTACTTCAACTACAACAACTACTGCTACTACTACTACTACTACTACTATTTTTATTACTACTACTACTACTACTACTACTACTACTACTACTACTACTACTACTACTACTACTACTACTACTACTACTACTACTACTACTACCACCACTACTACTACTACTACTATTACTACTACTACTTCTACTACTACTACTACTACTACTACTTCTACTTATGCAACCAATGCTAATAATCACACTCATACTAATACGACTAATATTGAACTTCTTACGCTGTTCAGTTTTTCATATCCATAATCTGGTCCACGCGCAGTTACTTCCCTTCTCCAGCATTCGACGACTTTCCAAGCATTAATGGGGAACTGAATAAGCACCAGTTTCCTCATGCATGCAGGGATTATGACTATTTCAATCCACTTTTCAAGTTATACCATCTGCAATCTCTTTTGACAACAGCTTCATTTTATTGGCAACGTCAATGAAGTTAAGGTTATTTACCCAACACTTTCAAAAGACTATGCTGTAAATGTAAGTGTTTATGTACCTTCAACGTTCCTGCTGTAAATTCCAAAATAATGCCTCATATCTTACTTAGCGCGGCTGCATTTCAACTTTGCATTAATCCACTGTTTAAACACATTTTAAATCGAAACTGCCTATCCGAAGGTAAAGCCTGGTCATTTCGGATGATGACCGCGTGAGGCATATGTAAAACACAACATTGAACTGTATTGAAAATAATTAAATTATTTTGTCGATGTCGAATGAACAAAAATATTGTTTTCAATGTTTTTTTAAATTATTTTGTTATGTGTGATTTGTTTATGCAATAATAGCGAAAATACACATTTTCTCGGTCATGATCATCTGCGGGCGCTCTCAAAATCCGTTCCAACGGATTTTGAGAGCGGCCGCAGATGATCATGCCCTCGAAAACGTGTATGATCCCTTTAATAAAACATGACATTTTATTTCGTTTTTGTTTGCTGATGGGGCACGTTTCGAATGGACTAGTGTGCGTTTGAAGGGTTTTCATAACATACATGTAATATATTTTATACTTATAAATAGTAGCACATTGACGTCATGAGCGGATGATTATTCGTATCATTTGGAACACTGAATTTAACACCTATGATAAAAATCTCTCAATTCAAAACAAAAATAAAAATAGTGAACTTGATTATTGCTTCGATGAGACTACTGTATACAGCCTTAGCTTGAAAAACAGGTCTTATAACAAAATTCAAAAATAAAATTTTAAACACGCTGACAACTAAAATCCATTGAATCTGAAAATAAAATCCAACATTTTGCACTTCAATTCCTTTTATTTTTAATTTAATTCCATCTATATTTTATTGAAAGCTAACTTAGCTTAAGCAAAGTCCACATGTTAAATCGTGCTGATTAGACCTGATCTCAAAAGAGAAGACCGTATTTAAAGTTTGCTAGAGAGTTGATATTTGTTTACGTCGCGATACAAATCAATAAATTTGAACTTTACAACAGAAGTAAATGTACCTACAATCTGCCTGTATAAGTCTTTGACATGGGGTATGTTTTGCGATTGATAATAGCCAAGAACATTTCCGGGAAATGTCTCAAGTAGGCACGTGCTGAACAATAAGCCGCCGTTTTTGTTTCGTTTCTTGATCAAATATTTTCGTGTTCAGAATTGTCGTAACAGCTACCGGTTTCCGCAAATATTGTTTAATTACTCAAGTTTGATCAGCAAAGCAAACACATTGTTTAAATATAGATATTTACCTGATATTATTTGTCAATATACGCACGTTAAGTATTTTAATAACAAAGAAATCAGCGAGGTAAGACTGAATTATGTTAAATGTCATATGTAAAAAATAAGCATATACTTTCATGAAAGTCAATTGTTTTACATTATCTAAATACACGCATGTCTGTTTTGGCATCAACTCGTTCAAGAGGTAGCAAATAAATTTTGAATAATCGTGATTTATATTCAATAAAGATTGCAAGCTTTTATACAATATACCATCGGCGTCTTTCTATGGATATCTCTGGTGCGATTTTTCTATTACTGATCCCAAGTGCATGCTAATTTAAAATCAAGCAAGTGGTAACATGTAAAGAAATAAGTTTTTTTATGTATCGTTCTGTTAAATACCTTACACATCACAGTTGCTGATGTGTTTTCATAGGAAAGTTGGTCATAAACGAATGGTCTGAGGAGGTTGGGCTTCAAAGCCGAGTATTTGACTTGCTTTCTTGGGATTGAAACTACAGGAATTTTTAAGTAAGTTAAGAAGCACAGAGAAAACACAAACTAAATAACTGATGGTCTAGATAAACCTTAGTTGAATCGGAGACATTGTGTCTTATTAAGATGTGTTTGAGTTTCCCATTTAAAGAAACAATGTTCTAGATACTGTTGATAGTTGTCGAACCCACTTGCAGAAGCTAGATATAACAATTAAAATGGTCTTTACCACGTTCATAGGTGAGTGGGTGTGCCCATCTGATCTTGTTTCTGGCTGTTGAATCTATATTATTAATTATGTAGTTTTATGATTACTTATATAACATATGTTTTGTTCATGAGGATATAACTTATTGAGTGTAAAACCCATGTACCTAGCTCAATGGTCTAGATAACACTTACAGACCAAAGGTAAACTTTGGCATTTAACACGTTGGTCAGTTGTAACATCATAATTGATCAATAATCTTTACTGACCGCACGAGTTTTACACGTGGAAACGATGGTTTGCGTGCAAAACAAGAGTCCATTGCCGAAATGTCGAAGTCGCAGGCAGAACTTCCTTATTCATCAGTCAATTCCACGAATATAATATTTGCACCGCGAATACTGCCTGTTGCATGGAAGACCGAGTTCCTAACTTAGTGATAAAGGTTACGTTGAGCGATTAAATGTCAAATGTTTACACAATACAGCTCGTCCAGACTATACTTTTTCCATGTACTTTGCTAAATCGACATCCTCAAATGTTCAGCATTTGGACAAGATATGTAACGTGTAGGATGTAACTGCTTGCGCACAATCGATCTCGTTATGTCTTTATTGTAATAAAACTACTGTACGTATGTGTCATTAATAAGAAATTGATCGAGGTCTATGACATTGACCGTCATTTTTGGCGTGGGACGAAGCCCTATGGCGATAGTAATGATACAAATTTCTGAGACAGTCAGAATTGGCTGGCTGCCAAAACAACCACGAATGAATGAATTCCTTAAAGTCCGATTTACCACTTGGCGGTCATTCATGCGCAATCAAAGAAGAGGGACCTATACAAACAAAAAGGTCCCTGCAAAGAAGTTCTCAATAACCCGCATTCTAATACAGAACATCACTTTATAACATGACATTGTCATAAAACGTGTAAAAAATATTATTGCAGCAAAATTGCTAAGCATTGGGTACGACATAGTTTTTATTATTGTTTGCATATTCATGCGAAAATAAGTTCCTCACTTGACGGTCTAGGTCGAAACTATACGAGTGTCTACCGAGACAGTAAGAAGAATTTTGTCTGATACCATTTTTAAGGTATTAACACTCTAATGAACTTCGCGCAATATCGCCTTCTTTCGTACTCATCCGTCACTCCGAACGTTATCTGGGAATGCGCGGAAAACTTCGAATGTTCTATAAATACGCTGTGAAATACTAAATGTAGGAACCGCTAAATTCAATGACAACAAATATGGCCGACATTGTACCTGACAGATTGGGTCGTTTAAAGAAAAAGCAATTTGCTATATTGAAAGAGAAAGATTAATAAAAGTGTTATTATTGTTCATATTAATGTGAATTAATGATAAACGTCAACTAATGCATGGCAGTGTTGATATTTATGATGAAAACGATTCATGGAAATACGAATGTCAAACGATTGAAAATTTTGACCACTGTGAAGAATAACGTTTAGAACCCGTGACACTTACAAAATTTTATTTTGTTGGTGAGCAGTTAAATGGGATAAAGTGGATTTATGCTTGTGTGGTGACTGTAGCCATGTGAACGGGTTAACGTACGGCAAAACCCATCACGTGAAGAAGAGTCTTCAACTTTTCAAGAAAGGAATGCCTTTTTTTTTGCTTTCAACACAAAGCTCGCTACAGGAAGGTACATGGACTATGCAAAAAAAAATCAAGTATAACAGTTTTATTATTCATAATTGGAGTAAAGTAGATTTTATAGGAAAAGTGCACCCTGTCAGTGATTTTTTCCATATAATCAGGCTCATGTTTGCTTTCATTTTGAAAAAGAAAATATGCCATGTAAGGAAAAAGTTGTGCTGTAGATGCATGGAAACCAAGGACAGCATATTTGAATTGTATGACCAAGTAATGATGTTTTCCTAAAACATTCAACAAAAAAGAATATTATGTCCCAAATACTAAAATTACTTTTCTGAAAATGATATGCCAATGACTGCTACTTGTGTGATCACCTAAATTATGTATTATGGTTATTCAAATTAAAATGCTGCATATTTATTATCTTTTCAGCAATGATCAACAACATTGATGGTCCAGGAACGGTTAATTACTTTTTGTCAACACTGTATGTTCCAATGATCAATTGAACTTAAAGAAAATGGAAATACATGCGGAAAGGACGTACATTCATCAAGTTTCAACTATCTCCTTTATAGCAGACAGGCTTATAAGATGGAAACGAAGTAGGGTTTTCACTGATTTATGTGATTGTTAATGTAGAACCAATGTTTTAAGTAATAAATAAAATGTAACGTTAATAGTCAGTTTCATATCCAGTAGGGATAATACATGTATTTGGTATTAACATTTGGATGAAGAATGTATATATGTGGTGTTTACACTTACTTATTAATCCAGTTTAAAAGGGTGTTTCATATAAAATACTAGTAATGGCATGCAATGTCGTGAATGTCTGAATAAAAAAAAAACGATGACGCATATCATAATGGATTATGTCACACTTCTCATGAAACACTAATGTCAGTTCTTACTCCTATACAAGTGCTTGTGTATTTGACATCTGTATATGATTGTCTTGTTAAATTACATGACGAAAATGTTTTCAATTTATAGAAACAACTTCGAGAAGGCTTATGGAAGCCAAATTAATAAGAAAATACCAAATATTTGTATTTTAATAAATAAAAATGGTTTAAATTATTCATACACAATTTGCAATTATGCATAATTTAGTTCGACTGAAACTTATTGAAGTTCTTATGAACCTGCCTTAATATAACTATTTTTACTAGTCAAATATCAACTTCAAAGGAACAATGGTGTTATCTTTTCAGTGATACATTGTATGCTGATTACTTGTGCTGGAGGAAAATGAAACCAGACAGATTATGGACTCAAATTCAGTCTGTAAAAAAGCTAGGAACTTGCAGTCACTGAGTGTTCTTCTTTACAGTCATGTGTTCAATGCTGCAACAACATAAATATTATAGCTGGCTCTGGACGCAACCTTATGCATCTTAAAATGATCTTTGAACGCGATGGTCTCAAGATAATTTTTATAATGAATGACTCTGACGGTCAGCCCAGGGTCATCAATGCCAAGCGTCTTTTGGAGACACTTATTCCAACCCGTCGAAGTTCTTCAAAGGTCTACCATGACAATCATGTATTTGTTTTGTTTGTCATAATAAGTTTAATGTTTAATATTACTAGTATCACTAGTCATTGATAAATTGATAAATCTATTTTCATTTAAACGTGTTTGATTGAATGATTAAATGTGCCTTGTTACTTAATTATTAATGTTCTTATTTCCCTGTAACATATTCAAGTCTTATATATAGAAGAACGCATTTCACGTGCAATTTCAAACTACGTTAGCAAATCTTACTGCACTGAGTAGGTTACATCTCACACATGATATATGAGATGTATGTATGATTATATATTTATGAGTTTATTATAGGCTTTTCCTCTTTTTTTATCTATCTATAATAATTTTTGAACATTTAGCTCATCTTTATGCTCACATATAAAAATCTTAAATTCAGTATGGCGTGTCTGGAAAAGGGGTTTAACCTTGATTGCAAAGCGGGAGCTTTTCGTTTTCACTGGTGACCCCCATTTTTAGCTTATTATAAAGCCTATCCTACTCACCCCGGCGTCGGCGTGAGCGTGAGCATGCAAATGTTAAAGTTTGCGTACCACCCCAAATATTTCCTATGTGCCTTGACATATTGCTTAAATATTTTGCATACTTCTTTACCAACATGACTCCAACCTTTAAACAAGAGCAGGCAACTGTATCAAGCATTTTGTAAGAATTATGGCCCTTTTGTCACTTAGATTATGCATATTATTGATAAATCTATGTTAAAGTGTGCGTACCACCTCAAATATTTTCAATGTTCCTTGACCTATTGCTTTCATATTTTATAAACGTCTTCACCAACATAATCCCAATCTATAAACAAGAGCAAACAACTGTATCAAGCATTCTTTAAAAATTATGGCTCTTTTTCCATTTAGAATATGCATATTATTGATAAATCTATGTTAATGTTTGCGTACCACCTCAAATATTTTGAATATTCCTTGACATATTGCTTTCATATTTTGCAAACTTTTCTACCAACTCGACCCCAATCTATAAACAAGAGCAGACAACTGTATCAATTTTGTAAGAATTATGGCCCTTTTTTGTCTTAGTAACTAAACATTTTCTTAAATTGTGTGTTTTTATCCACTTGACTTCTAAAGTATCAAAGCTATTGCTTTCAAACTTCAAATATTTTCTTACTACCATGAGGGTATTGTACCTGACAAGTTAAATTGTACATTGACCTTTGAATGACCTTGACCCTCAAGGTCACAAGAATAAATTTTAGTTAAATTGCCATAATTTATTTATGCATGATAAGATTTTATTCATAATTTGACAAAACAACACTTACCTGAATACCACAATGGACTCCACCCAAACAAAACAATACCCCACGCCCCAACCCAGAATCCCTGCACCCCCCGCCCCGCCCCCCCCCCCCCCCAATTTTTGTTTTCTTTTATATTTTTGAAAGATTGTCTAATAAATGACCACACCTCACATTATACCCCCGCTCAACCCCCCCCCCCTCTACCCAACCCCATTTTTTTTCTTTGAAACATGGTTAAAAAAAACAAATATTTATTTACTTTTTTTGAAGGACCATCCAAACACCCAAGCTATTGCTATCAAACTTGAAAAAAATCTTATTAGTTTGTTTTATGTCTTTACAAATGTTCAATAGATTGCTGAAAATATACCTGAAATTTTACCTTGACCTTAATGAATAATTTGAACAATTTCCCCATGATGGCTTATGTTATACTGTCAAGCACTCGTATAGTCGAGCGCGCTGTCCTCTGACAGCTCCTGTTTTCTTATTTTTCATTCAAGCATACATTGTAGATGATTTCTATGTTCGAAGATTGTAATTTCCTTTTGCAATGTTTTTGTATGTCCCCTTTCGAAGAAAAGGGGGCATATAGTGATCGGACTTTCCGTCTGTCCAACTGTCCGTCTGTTCGTCTTTCCGTCACACTTTGCGTTTAGGTTTCGAAAAATGCTCATAACTTCTATGTCCCTTGAGATAAATCCTTCATACTTGGTATGCATGTGTATATGGACAAGGCTTTTCCATACGCACAAAAATGTTGACCCCTGTGACCTTGACCTTGAACTTAGGATCTGCGTTTAGGTTTCAAAATCTGTGTTTAGGTTTCGAAAAATGCTCATAACTTCTATGTCCCTAGAGATATAACCTTCATATTTGGTATGCATGTTTATATGACATTACTTGTTTGTTAATTTGTATGCCCCCCTTCGAAGAAGAGGGGGTATATTGTTTTGCACATGTCGGTCAGTCCGTCTGTCGGTCCGTCCACCAGATGATTTCAAGAATGCTTACGCCTAGGACCATGAAACTTCATAGTTACATTGATCATGACTGGCAAATGGCCCCTGTTGATTTTCAGGTCACTAGGTCAAAGGTCAAGGTCACAGTGACTCGAAATAGTAAAATGGTTTCCGGATGATAACTCAAGAATGCTTAGGCCTAGGATCATGAAACTTCGATGGAACATTGATCATGACTGGCAGATGACCCCTTTTGATTTTCAGGTCACTAGGTCAAAGGTCAAGGTCACAGTGACTCGAAAGAGTAAAATGGTTCAGGATTATAACTCAATAATGCTTACGCTTAGGATCATAAAACTTCATAGGTATATTGATCATGACTGGCAGATGACCCCTATTGGTTTTCAGGTCACTAGGTTAAAGGTCAAGGTCACAGTGACTCGAAACAGTAAAATGGTTTCTGATGATAACTCAAGAAAGCTAACGCCTAGGATCATGAAACTTCATAGCAACATTGATCATGATTGGCAGATGATTCCTCTTGATTTTGTTTTCACTAGGTCAAAGGTCAAGGTCACAGTGACTCGAAATAGTAAAATGGTTTCCTGATGATAACTCAAGAATGCTTAGGCTTAAAATCATGAAACTTCATAGGTACATTGATAATGACTGGCAGATTACCCCATTTGATTTTCAGGTCACTAGGTCAAAGGTAAAGGCCACAGTGACTTGAAATAGTAAAATGGTTTCCGGATGATAACTCAAGAATGCTTACGCCTAGGATCATGAAACTTCATAGGTACATTGGTAATGACTGGCAGATAACCCCTATTAATTTTCAGGTCACTAGATTAAAGGTCAAGATCACAGTGACAAAAAACGTATTCACACAATGGCTGACACTACAACTGACAGCCCATAGGAGGGGGCATGCATATTTTACAAACAGCCCTTGTTTCTTTATTCCTTTTGTCACATGTTATAAACTATCATATTTGTATATATTATACATTTATCTATAAATACATACTAAACAAAGTGTTGTTTGTTCAATATTTGGATGAATGAGAGTGAATTTTGTAAATAAATGGTTCACAAAAAATGGAGGAAAAAAAATGGGGGGGGGCTCAAAACTGAAAATGTCAAAAAATATTATTGTACGGTGAATTGTATTTAAACTTTAATGATCAATACAGAATACCACAATACTTGATACACTAAAATATGCGGAGAAAGAAGAGAATATCAACATGTCAACACCTTTAATCTGCGCAGAAAGCGTTAACTTTTTCAAACATTTTTCTTTTCTTTCATTTTAATGAATGCCGTTAGAGTCCCGGTATAGCTACGGTACAAAAGAGAACCGGCGCTCTGCCGGAATGCCACCAGCATTCACCGGGGCTCCGCCGGGGCATTACTGGCGACGACCGGGGTGAAACCGGGGCGTTGCTGTAGCTCTGCCGGGGTCTGATGCCGGTATAGACACGGTGAGTGCCGGTCGTGTTACGGTATACCGGGGCTCTGCCGGGACGCTATCGGCACTAACGGCGACAACCGGGGCCATGCCGGGACGCTTCCGGCTTTCACCGGGGCACTACCGGCGACAACCGGGGCTTGACGGGATAAACCGTAGCCAGTCCGGGTTGACCGGGACTCTGCCGGGCTGTTTACCGGCTTCAACCGGGGCGGCACCGGGAAATAGTGTGACTGCGTTAAAAAATGTCTACGCTACGAATCATCCCGGTCCTCGCCGGTCGACCGACGTTAGCAAACTGGGATGGATCGGGGCTCTACCGGCAAAAGTGATACATGGGCTTAAGTGGATTTTCTTTTGTATGCACATTACAAAGGAAGTATGAGTGTTTTCCTGATCTGTTAATTATGTAATAGAAAACTATTTTAGGCTATTGAAAGGTCTTTATTTGACGCCAACAATAACAGTTTTTTGCGGCCATGTAGTTGTTGTATATATTCACCGCCTATTTAGACGAACCTCTACCAGATCTGTAGAGTTGAACAAAAGGTTATCGTTCCCACAACCAGTACCGTGTTGTCCTCCACCGTCTATGTACACTGTAGTATATACACAACTATTGTCTTTTCTTGCAGTCTCTGAGCTTCTGCACTCAACCGCTAGGGTCAATCCGTATAAATTCGGACGAAGGGGTAAATTCGGACAAAACATCCTAAATTACGTCACACTAAACCTAGCCCCAGGCCTTCAGCGCTTTGATTTCAAGATGATGCACCCCTCCCTTTTTTACTAGGACAAGTCACGTTAAGCTAGCATGCGATATGCAATTGTTATTAAGATTGGTATGGCACAACCAAATATATGTGTAATTACTTACATATCAGTTTGATTTCAGGTAAACGTCAATACCTCTTACCCAAAATGAAGCATACATATGTACTTTTGTACTTAGGGGATGACAGTCTAATAAATTTACTTTTAACTAAAACTTAACATTTCTTGTGTGTGATTGTTTAAGGTCATTTGCAAAGATCCATTACTGTGACCTGCAATTAACTAGAATGGTCTTCTTTGTTGTAATTTTAAAACTCAGGTTAACATCTGCGTGAAGTAATTGATGTCTTAAAATATTCAATTAAATGTCAAAGTAGTCCTTCGCGGTCGTTATATATGGTCATTGACCAAGGACCATAAATCGTACTGAAAATTACATTTGTACTCAAAATGTGAGATAATGTTTGTCAGTCAATGACTTTAATTTCTATTGGACAGCTCGATGAAACTTCCGATATTCAATTTGAAAGCTTTCAAAAAGAACTAGTCTTTGATTATATTTAGGGATTTTGGTGTAAAGGCCGTTGTTGCTAAAATGTATTTACTGTTTCTTCTGAAAACTATTGTACTTGGGTTTGTAAAACATATAGACATGCTATTCGGTGATTGTAATTCTAAATTTTTATTTCAAACCAAGAAGACACAAAATTATTCACGCTAAATAGTAAAATTACGTTTCAACATAATCAGAAGTAACTGTGATATTTGTTATTGTTACGATTATAATAAAACAGGTAATATATGTATTCTCTAAACTTGAGAATATCGGCTATAAAGATGATATGCTTTGACAATTTCAATTATTCGTGTCTGGAGACCTATTACATGATTTATACATAAATTGAGGTACACATCTGGAAAATCTGTTCGAATAGCGAATAGTAGCACTTGACATATGCTGTATTTATCTCGGTCATTGCGCAGATATTAAAAGAGGTGTAACTTTACGTATGTGTATCGCATCAATTAAATGTGGGATGGTTATAAGAAACCCACACAGCCATCTCAACAATAATCATTATGTGCGTTTTATTTTTTAATTAGTTCCTTTAAATACATGGCAAACGTTTCACCATTTTACATGAAAGATTGTTTTATGGGAAGATATATTTTTTAATATAAATAACAGTATGTACACACTGAAATTTACTTTCAAGGTATTATCATCAAGTGTTCAAGTTAGACAATTATTGTTATACAATTTACAATATTTTCTTTCACAAAAGGGGACTACTAAATATATCGAATACAGTGGAAATGGAATTTTGATATTAAACTTGACTTGAAAAAGGAAGAGAACTATTAACTTTCATATGTCATAAGCTTTACCTGAATATCAGTTTATTCCTTAATATGTTAATTATACTCATATTGTTTTAGTGCATTCGAATTTTGTTAGAGAACCATATTTATGTTGCGAAGGATGAGAAGAATATCAAGGTAATTACAGTAGTGAGAGCAACCACTAAAGATTAAACCCAGGCAAAATAGCAACAGATTTATCATGATCGCCAATTAAGAAAGGCAACTCCATTTCCACTGATCAGACGTGTTTATTTTGTAAGTAATTAACCAAGGGCAGAAAACAAAGTCAAACGCAGTTCGCATGCAACAACACTATACAACATGCTTTATCTATAAACGGATCAACATTGTGTCCTTATAGACTACACGTGTTCATTACACATACAGGAATATGAACTATCTTTGTAGAATATCCTATGGATGCATTCATATTCTGCTAATTGATAGAATAAGATCATATATCACCGCATGGCTAATGTTAGTAAAGCAACGACCTTCTTGATAAATTACTTATTTAGTTAGAAAACATTTGTCTGTAACAAGTGCAAGCTAAGCCCTCCGGTTTGTATAAATGGCAACTGACTTTTCATGACATGACACATATACGAACATCGTGATCACTCTTCGTTACATTTATTATAAATACAGTACAAATAAGTTCATGCGCATGGTAGTCGCCTTGATGTCTTGGGTAAAATGGCAACAATATACTGACCTCGTCACAATACCCATCTTATACAAACTTACCAATCAAATATAGTACGTACATAAAAAGGCAACTGTGTTGAGATATACACTATACCGCTCGGAACATAATATATGCTTTCCTTAAGAATGTATGATCATAAGATTTTTTTAATGTTCTGATTTGTATACCTTTCTTTATTCATGCAGATTGTCTCGTATGTATCTGTCAGAAATATTAAATTATAAATGATGGTAAACGTGATTGGTTTTTTAAGATAATTATTGTTCAAAGTCATTGCTTTTACAAATAGCCAACTTGACAGTGCATGATACGAAGGTGATATTAAAACATGTTCTTAATTACAAAACACAATGCGTTAATGTATAACATAATAATCACAATTTAATTTAATTGTATCAATTAGGCATATTAAAACATAGTAATTTGGAACTTATATTTAGGATAACGACGAGTTAACAAATCTTTAAGTTTTGGCATTTTATTGCAAATAACATTTTGTTTACATTTAATGCATTTTTTTATTTGTTGCCAATTAACAGAGACAAAAATTCTTCGAATTCAATGAAAAAAAGACAAGTATACCAGCATGAACTATATATATATATGGTATTTGAAAGGTAAGCGTGAATATGTTTTGATACTGCGCTTTTGGGAAAGAGCTCAATGATTAGACAATTCCCAAAATACAATTATCATTTACAGTACTTTTAAACAATTTGTGAAAAATAGCATATAAACCACACCTAACTACTTCATCTTACAGAAAGGGATAACTATCAGATGTTTATATCGACAATTTTACTATTGAAAATGAACATGTATTTGTTTCGGTAATCTCTTAGCATTAATCATAATCCAACCCGCCAGTTAACCATGGAATATTGTGTTATTTGTATAAGTAAGTTATTTCTCACTTTACTATATACTAACTGTCAAAGAGTGATCTTAAAAATAATTTTATCATTAATGAACATGTTTAAGAATGTGTGATTGTTACGCAAAAAATGATTTGCTATCTGAAAGATTTTTTACGTTTAAGTAAATGAAGTACCGTAACTTACAAACAATCGTGAGTCCTTAATTGTCACGTTTTTTCAATCATGAGTAAAATTTACGAGTCGTATTTGAAAATTAATCCTTTATTAATTTAAGGGCGGTATTATTTCCACATACTCAATAAGCCATAATTATTAATTAATTGGCAGATTTCCCATATTGATGATCGGAAAATTGTGAAATTGTGAAAACCAACATCGCGTCACATTAACACTAATTTTACTGTTAAAAATATATATAACATCTTTATATGAAGAACGTATGTATTATGAGCTAATTTGTCGTGTATGATGGGATTGCGAATTTAATTGGCACAAGAGAGCATCATACGAACGCCTCGTATCATCAGTAACAAAGACTTCGCTTGCTGAAAAGTCAAGGCTACAATGGGCACTTGAAATCGGTGCATATTCCTTATTTGATATTGCGAACGTAGAAATTTTAGTCCGGTAAATAATTGTATTCCATGGGATTGAATTTTAAAACATTTTTGCTAATCAGATTATCTGTGATAATGTTATGAGGAAAATGTGTGGCTTGCAAATCCATGCTCTCGCTTATATGTTGACGCCACAATTAAAATCTGATGCTTGCGAATATTCGATAAATTGGTGTAAAAGAAAGTACACGGTTTGTTTTGGAATGGTTTTCATTCACGTTTTGGTTAGACGAGTCAATATTAATGTCATTGCAATTAACATAGAAAAACTCCTCCCTCTAAAAACGTGAATATCTATAGAGGTACTATAATGCGATAATGTCTTTGGGTAGCTTACATTTATACATAGCTAAAGATTCATTTTGAGGCCGTCAAGATCAATGCTACAAAAAAAAGAAAATGATTTCTAGTTAGCAAATTGTTTGCGGATAGCTTACACGCACACCATGGCCTTAGACTGCATGTTTGTGTGGATTGGTCGGTTTTTCAAGCGACTTTTACTCAAACTAAAACCAACATTTTTTGGAGTAAGGATGGATTTATTTCACTGAAAATGTGTAAGTATGTAGCTGACAAAACATATCCAGCCTGGGATTGAATAACTATTTAAATATGATTAATGTTTTAATGTGGAAACATATTTTCAAAGGCGTGTCCATGTTTAATGTTTAAATCTTACATTTCTGTACACATTTTACATAAGCATTTTGCATGCAATTATTAAGTCGGTGGTGTCACGACTAATACCATTTTATGATAGTAATATTAGCTTATCATTGACTATTTTATTACACATCATAACAAATCAACATATGAAAACAAATAAATAATGCAAATATGTTGACAAAAATAATGCAAAATAACGAATCGACAAAACAACAGAAATACGTTTTGTTGTAAGAATACGAAAGTAGATGTTCATAATGTTTAGTAAAAATGACCAAAATAACCGATTCTTATCGAGAATGATTTATAAAAAACAACCAATGTGCATATTAAAATAAAATGCAACACAGCAAAACAAAAACATATATATTTAAAAATAAACCAAGTCGTTTATAATGAATAGAGCAGAGCAGAAATTTATTACGACTTATTACGACTTGTACATATGCCATTTAGTCTTAATCATGTCATTATACACATATTAAAAGTTCACGTGAAAAGGAAGTGATCATACAGTTTTCAATAGTGTTCATCTAGCGTAATACATGACAGTAGCTTGAGGAAACAAATCGCATTTTACAAACTATTGCTGTGACAAGGTGGCTATCGTGTTGTTAATATTTATGGAAATATGGAAATTTTCTTGCACATACACTGTGGATAATTATGCTATTAATAATAGTAAGAAAAAATACACATATTTTGCATAGATAAAGTTATAGATTCCATATGGCAGCACATCAATCTATCGGACACTTATGTTTTACATCTGTATGTAACACAAACAATATTCTTATTTCTATTAAACAAATGTTCGAATTGTAACATATTACAAATACCATATAGTTCATTATTCTTAAAATAATAAATAGTTAGTAGCTATCTGATAGTAAGGAGTATATACATACATATAAACAAAACAATAATATAAAAAATTTAAACAAGCGAACCCGCGGGACATAAAAATGCTGGTCGTATTCGTATTATGTACAGCATTCAAGAAGGACTCTCTCTTTGAAAGAGCTTCTTTCATAAAAAGTCACAAAAACAGAATACTTCATAACGTCTTTTTGGTGCATGTTCTCATAAGGCTTAGGAATTTATAAAATGATGGTCGCTTGAAATAGTATAATTATATATATGTTTGCATAATATCTTTAAAACAAGCGAAGAATAACAGAGAATATTATTCATCTTCTTTTTCACATGAGTAACAACAAAAGCAATATCTAATTCCCTTGTTATGCGAATATTACTTAACCTTCCCGTTATAATTATTCATAGATGACATGGTATTCTTATTCTTCACTCTTCAGAAGTAATTTTTGAGGCATTTAGGTAAGACATCTTTTTCATAATTAAACGATAATTTTAATTTTTTGTACAATACTAAAACTGGACTTTCAAGCAAGTGTGTGTAGCCAAAATTGTGCAAAATAATCTATGACTGTGCATTTAAATTCAGTGAGAAATGCGTTATTGTTTACATTGTGATAATTTTAGAACAAGTAAGGGAAACCGTAATCATGTTTGAGATTTTTTTAACGAATGTATACCCAATTTGTCTGTCAAATAGTGCAGGCTTTCATAGCTTTATTATAAACAACAATTTATATAATGGTATCAATGTGGTTAGTTTTACACCAATATTTCATTATTCTAATTTATCTGTGGAAATAAGGTGGATATCTGCCCAGTTTACCATAATTTATACTACACGTATTGTTGCTTTTCACTCTTAATCTTTTACAAATTTTAAGGTGCGTTTTTAGTTCCGTTGTTTTGGTATAGTTAAGTTTTTGTTACAAATGCATGGAACTGTTGACAAAAGGTTTTTGGCGAAAGTCGTCGCATTTGCAGAATAGAACAAATATTTCAAGGCCTTTCCATTGAGATGTTCAATGTTTTTACGAAAGTCCCCTGTGTAATTAGAAACAGTTCCTAGATAGTTCAAATCATCGACTTCTTCTATTTGTTGGCTATTATAGTTCCATTTTTCGTTTGTAAATAACGTCCCGCGTTTTTGGAAAACATTTGTTTTTGCTTGTGATGTATTTAAAGTTAAGCCCCATGTACAACTATCTGAAAATTAAAGATCTAAATGCCGCTGAGTTTCTTGAGACGTTTTACCTATTATAGCCATATCAGCTAACACCAAGACAATCAAAGTAACTAACGTTCCCTGTGTAATTCAAAATAGAGCCTAGATATTAAAAACATCTACTGTTGCTATTGGTTGGCTGGTAAAGGTCCATTTTTTGTTTGCTAATAGCGCCCCACGTTTTTAGAAAACCATATTTTTTTGTTTTTGATGTATTAACATTGAGACCCCATGCACAAAATATAAATGCCGCTGAGTTTCTTCAGGAGTGTTAACTATAATAGCCATATCATCAACAAATAAAAGGGAAATCAAAGTTTAATCAAGAATCCTGAAGCCTGCATCAATGTTACAATGCAAATGCAACTCCAAGTCATCATAAAAAAGTTAAACAAAAGAGGTGACATAATCTCACCTTTCCGTAAACCAACGGCGTAATTGAAATATTCAGAATAAGAATATAATATATTATCTCAATTTTTAACTTTTTGGTACATATCTTTTATAATTCTAAGTAATTTTCAATCGATACCAGTTTTATTTTTAAACCACATTGCATTTCATTGCGTTACATTTCTTTAAATAGAATCATAACATTTCATCATGTCCACGTATATGAAATAGAGCCTCATATTTTCATTGAGGTTATTTCTCAAGACAACCAGATAAAATAAAAATTGGGTGTACTGTGGAACGTCCTTTACATCCGAAATACTGTTATTGTTCGTACAAAACTATTCAATGCGTGTATAAAGGACAAACAAATGGAATATCACGATAAATATTCACCTCACGTTTGTCGACCTCTTCATGCAATGACATGATCAAGCCTTCCATCCAGCTTTCTTAGTACTTATCCTGCATGTTAAATCGCGTTAAAAAAATCACATAAATGTCTGGCAAGAATATTATTGTCTTGTGTTTTATTACGCTTGAGCGATTTAACTGCATAGCGGTTTTACATTATGGTATTAGGGTGTTTAAACTAGATTAATTATTAAAATCATGTAGTCTGTAAAAAATATTCTGCTTCTTCGTTATAAGAATAAGATAAATTATTACTTAAATTGGCAATGTATTCTGGCTATAAATTTATCAATAGAAATGCCTGCGTGTTCAGATTTTTTTTAATTTACATTTTTCCAAAGTGCGAATTGTTTACATTTTTCAGACGTTCAATTTCTTTCGTTTTTTTCTATAAAAGTTATTGTTATATTTTCTCATTATTTGTTATAAGAATAATTAAGATTGTATTAATAGTACTTTATTTGCGTTATTTTGGTTTAAATCAGAAATGCGCGATCTGCTTATTTTAAAAACAGTATGTATTGGGGGAAAAAGCTTATTATTAACAAAATGGCACATAGAAAAAAATGGATTAGCCACGGAGCAAACAATCGGAGAAAAATAAACGTTTAATTAATAGAGTCTTTGTATGAAACATCAATATCTTGGACAATATTGCTTAACGTGATAAGCATCCAAAAATTCCAGAACGGAAGCGTTTCGTGTTTTCATCGCTCTACTTGCATTTAATTTCGCACTGTTGATTATAGTTGTGATCATGTTTTGGGCATGCTAATGAAAAACGCAACTGTGCGTGGTCACTCCATTAATTAAATTGTTCAATATAAAATAATTGATTAGTAAAAATACTGTTCAAGCAATAGCAGATAATCAATAACAGAATAATACACGTGAATATAATCAATTTCAAAATGACAGAATGATAAATATTATGCACTAATATGCGTTTTATAGCAGCGATGTTAACAATATGACAATTGTTTAACAAAGTTATCAATTATGTAAAGCGAAACAATAATCATAATTCACATTCGCATATTGGTTAAAAAATCGTTCAATAAAATAACAACATATGAGTCATTATGTATTTTATATTTTAAAAGTTTGGAGACGCATTTATTCAACACAAACATGTTTTAGTTTGTAAAACCAGAATTTTGTCAAAGTTCATGCCAACAACGATTGCCGATTCAATTTTACTGTAATAAACGGATTGGGGTGGTTGTTTTGAATATTGTCTCATACATGTTGTTCCTAGTATTTTTGAACACTCTGAATCTACTTGAATTATAGATTGCGACGCTGTACAACACAAAATAATCTGACCTGTTTGGGAAACGTGTACATGTAGATTAGTGAACCAAGTGCCTAGGATAACCAGTGTGGCCAAAACATCACCATTCCTGGATAAGCTTTGAAGTAAACCGTTGTTTCTGTTGACCACATAGATCTTTTCCCCATCAGTGCTAACTGCACATCCATATACTAGTACTACAAAATACCGACAAGCATAACCTTTACTATACAAAAGCAAACGAAAACATACAATGCAAACATTTATATTAATTTTCCAGTTTGGTGATGATTTAAAAAGCACTTGCATACTGATTACAATAAGAAAAATGTAACTTCTATCAAATAAACATAATCTGTTTCATAGGAATAAACACATTTTGGTCAAAGTAAATATATACTTGTGTAGACAAGTGGCTTATTACATGTATGCAATATAGTGTAATAAACAATATTACATACTAGTTGTAATTCCCCGAGAAAGTATCTAAAAACGCACATCAAATTGCGTTATTAAAGGGTATAATGTAGAACAATACTTAATAATGTAATAATCATCTCAAACATGATGTGTAGTCAAATATATCCACGTATTTTGTTCGAAAATGACTACGATCGATAGCATACAAAACATTTTGTATCAGATGTTCCAAACAAGCTGTAATTGCTATAAACGAGTGTCGTATCTTCTGATAGAAAGTATTAAACAACATTTGTATACCTGTGCTAGAGGCAGATGTATCCGAGTATAACTTTTTGATACGACCATCGATAGCGTACATGTACAACTCTTGGCCAGTCGATACAAATAAACTAGAATTGCTGTATGCGATTGATGTGCACTCGTGATAAAGGTAAAAAGATTGCTTCATCACAAGCTTGTAATTTACAACTTGGAAATCTATTGACTTATGATAAGAAATCGCAACTTCACTGGCATCTATCAGGCAAATTGATCTTTGTGAATTGGAGAACGACAGATGGGCAATCACGTCGAAGTACTTATCAAGACGCTTTACACTTCGGTTCGTTGAGTCGATAATGATAAATTCACAAAAAGGTAACTCACATATGCCGTTTATGTTAAAAGTGGATCGTCCATCTTTGTACCCTATATTATAGAAAGATTGTCC
This sequence comes from Dreissena polymorpha, assembly GCF_020536995.1. Classification (NCBI taxonomy): domain Eukaryota; kingdom Metazoa; phylum Mollusca; class Bivalvia; order Myida; family Dreissenidae; genus Dreissena; species Dreissena polymorpha. Next base: position 18,099,737 of record NC_068359.1, on the reverse strand, counting down.
TGTTACGTAAAATTTACAAGGGGCAATCGTTTCCTCGCATTCTATATTTCCTAGCACAGGCATTGACGAAACATATTGTTCGAGCATAGTTTGTGGTACAAATTTCGGTTTCTTGATTCGTTTTGCTGTTGCTGTCTTTCTTTCTTTTAAAAAGTCCGTTTCCCGTGTAATTTCTAGAATCATTCTATAGGCAATATAGGTATGTTCCGGTAATTCTCCAAATTTTGTTAAAGCATTCTGAAGGAGTTGCAGCTTCCGCTTTACCAAGCAACATCTATCAACGTCTGCCTCCAGTTCCGTTTTAAGTTTTACTCTTAATCCTACCAATTCCCTTTTAGCTTTGCCGTCAAGTCGATTAAGAAATTCGTCTATTTGTTGACGGTACGCTTCGATATCTGCAAACTGTTTGTCGCACGTGGCTTGTAATTTCTGTATATCTTTCCGTCTTCCCGCTTTAAATTGGTATAATTGTCCTTGCTATGACTCGATGATACGCAATAACTGTTCAAATTCCGGCATATGGTCTTGTTCCATCACTCTATCGGCAATACGGTCAACCCGACATTTTCTGTTAATTAAGCAATATATTAGGAATTATATTTCAATCAATCAAAAACCATTACATGTTAGATATTATCTGTAACAATAAAGAGCTGAACATAGCGCTATACAATATACTTCAACTTGTTTAAGAAAAAAAGGTCAACACTCTATTACTATACGAAAACAATTATAATACTTATCAATTCATCTTATTATGAGTTAAATATTAAAATTGCAAAAATAATTTTAATTATCACGTGTATCTAAGGCATAGTAAAACATGTTAAGCTTTCGGAGACTGATTACTATTTCTTTTATACCTTATGATAAAATATGACATTTATGCAGTGAAATAACAGCGGTGAAAATAAACAAAATGTTATTTTCACCGGTGAAAATAACACATTTCCGGAACTACTTTTTCTGTTTTTAGATAATCATATCAAGATTTACTTCAAGATTTATATATATTTTTATGATCACGAGTGAATTATAAACGATATCCCATCGAATCCTACAATTTTTATGTTTATTTTTTTACCGTTTATTTACATTGTAAAAGAGTTTAACTGGAGAATTTCGCTGGTATAATGACGTTATTTTTTGTATTCAAATGTAGTGATCCACGGGAGTAAGGTTATCTTTTCAGCGAAAGGGAAACAGATGTTGATTAATTTCTTGAAAATGGGGCATAAAATAAACAGAAAAATTAATAATATCAGTGTAAGATCGTTTGTTATTTCACTCGTGATATTAGAAAAATAATATTTTCTATGATCACTCGTGAAACAACAAACGATCTTGCACTGACATAAACACATATCCTCAATGTATTGAACATTAGTAATTTTAGATTTTAACTGCATTATAATTAGATTGTATTCTTCTTCTAGGTTACGTATTATAAAGTAGAGCCAACTAGATTACAAATTAATGATTATTAATTTATAACACATACAAGCATTTGGTTTAAATGTATGATCGGAATAAGGAATATTTAAAATTACTACAAGCTTTTAAACAAATTGCTTTCTTACAGACTCTATCGTTTTGAAGCAAAGTCGGTTGTCATGACGGCAAGGCATTCAGGGAGTTCCTACGACCTCGGGCCTACATCTGAAATATCTCTGGATGATGATTCAAAAATCGAGAACGATATCATCGACAAGGAGAAGCGATGATTGCACATCCCGTGGGAAGCCGCTTTCAGCGTTGCCGTTGTAAGTATTTTGGGTTTAATAATCGGAATCGTCGTAAAAGGAAAAGGGAACGATGAGTCCCCGTCTCAGCATAATGGCAACCAATCGACGCCTCTGCCTACGCCTCTGCCGATGTCTCTGCCGACGCCTCTGCCGACGCCTCTTCCGACGCCACTGCCAACACAATTTCCAACAACTTCGATACCGATCCCAAAGGAAGCGATCTTTCCGCAGTCATTTGGCAACCTGTCAATTGGAAACTCGATTTCAATCGGTGATAAGATAAGCTGGATACACGATCACACAACGATGGACGATCCAAATCGCCAGCCCTAAAACTGTTCCGATGGCACATCGGACGATATTTGCATCCTTTGGCCTGGTGATAGGCAATTGAAAGTAATTAATAAAGCGTTTCCGGTTCCTATCTACGCGTCCGGAAACAATAACAACTTAACGATGGAATGCTGAGACGTTCAATGGCAAGCATTGGTTGGCATGCAGCAGGTGTTGACGGATTGTTTCGACGTCTTCACCTCTCATTGGTACGGATGTTATGAGGACCACTACCAGTATTCGCCATTTGAGAGAAATGAAATGAATGTATATGCATACGTAGCAAATGACGCATATAACGGATGTGTGATTGGGAACGTCCTGGAGCGATATTTCGTGTCGTCCAGTGGTATTGGGATTTATGTCGAAAACGATGTGCCGTTGTACTTCAGTTTAAATCCTTCAACGAAGCAGATGTGCTTGTCAGCCAAATACGACAATAAGCCGTATTTGAACATTGAAAACAAGCTACCGTATTTGAAATACACTATTTGTAACGAAAATGACGTCAAGCAAACACACCTGACTATGTCAAGCAAATACATAGATAATCCAAGGGGTATTCCGAATGAAGAATTGTTCCGGAAACCTATTTAGTCAACATGGCCACAGTTCCACAAAGATGTTACCCAGGAGAAGACGCTTAATTACACTGAACAGATTTTTGAACACAACTTTCCCTGTGCTCAAGTCGAAATTGACGACGTCTGGACGCCGCACTATTGCGACTATTCTTTCGATGATTGGAAATTGTCTAACGCTTCCGATATGATTAAACAAATACATGATCTGGGATGTAATTTTACCGTCTGGGTTCATCCGTTTTTCGAATCAGATAGCCAAAGCGTTCAAGACGCTTCTAATAACGGATACTTTTTACGCGAGTCTGATAGTTATGGTCCAGCACTTACGTCATGGTGGAATGGCAACACATCTGGCATACTTGACGTCGCAGACTCCGGAGCAGTAACTTGGTTTATAGAGAAAATGAACAGCATTCGGAATAAGTATGGTGTGGATTCCTTTAAATTTGACGCCGGTGAGATGACGTACATACCAAATATTTACACGTCATATAACACAGCGCCAAACCCATGCAACATATATCCGGGACAGTATGTCTCAAGATGGCGACAGAGGCAGATTCGAATAATCGCCAAGAGGTCAGAAGCGCATACAGGACTCAGAAATGCTCATAAGTCGTAAGGCAAATCGACAAGGACTCGGACTGGGGACACGAAAACGCGTGTCAGACAATTATTCCAACTGGGCTTACAATGGGCCTGATAGGTTATCCATTTGTTATGACAGACATGGTCGGCTGGAATGCGTACCACAACACATTTCATGACGCCGAATTGTTCATTCGGTGGACGCAACTTAGTGCATTTTTCCCGCTTATACAATTGTCAATCGCACCCTGGAACTTCAATGATACCATCGAAGGAAACAATGTCATTGACGTCGTCAAACACTTTGTTGACTTGCACACAAACCTTTCAGAGACATTCATTGCATTTGCAAACATTTCGACGCAGACTGGAGAGCCTATTATTCGGCCCCTGTGGTGGATTGACCCACTAAACAAAACTTCCATAACGTGTGAAGACGAGTTCCTGATTGGCGATAAGTATCTCGTGGCCCCTGTTTTGAACAAGGGTGCCTGTGTCCGTAATATCTACTTTCCGACCGGAACCTTGCAGGCACTGTCTACGGCTGAGAAAGGAAACACGTTTACTGGACCAATGATGACGAATAACTACTCTGTACCGTTAAATGAGACGGCGTACTTTGTAAACGTAATATATCTGAGTGGGTAGTTTAGATAGCAGGCAATGTTTTCATTTATTTATCTAGTTACTCGTAATCATCTAAATGACAGTAAGCTAATGTGGCTTTTTTAAATTGTATGTGTACGATGATAAAGAAACATTATTCAGTTTATATAATACCCAACATATGCCACTGATTCTGACTGTAGGCGGGGCTTAAAAGTCACCGCCGAGTAGCAGAGTATTTACATTGCAATTAGTGTTTTATATACATTATTGTTTGTCTGTTGGCACTTTAAAAGACATCACGGATAGGGGTAGTTTTTTAATCCTGAAGCAAATAATAGAGATTAGATTCACAAAACGAATACAATGTAGTATTGACCGACAAATATATTTGACGAAAGTGAAACGAGTCGATCTGTCAATATGTTAACATGTCACTCTAAAAGGAAAGACTCATTTCTATGACAAAGTGATATTTCCTGTTATCTTTGTACACTTAAACCGTTATTATGTAATTTAAGCAATTTTTATTAATTCCTTTAAGCGGGCCTTTTCACGTTATGGTAAATTGACGAACTTAAATAAATTGTTTCAGAATCGCAAATTTTTAATGTAGTTATGATATTTGTGAGGAAACAGTACTACTGAACTTTTACCATGCTCTTATATATCCATTGTATGCATCTTTTGACGATTTAAAACCATAAAAATTATAAAGCGTTGCAACGCGCAACGATTGAATAATTTGGAAAGTTCTGTTGTTGTCGTTATATTTTGTGATACTACGATGATTGGTTATATTACATAAAAAATACATCACTCATTGTATGAGCACGGATGGCCGAGTGGTCTCAGCGATAATCGAGGACTCCTGGGGTCAGTGGTTCGAGTGCAGTTGAAGGTAACTTATTTTTTCTTTCTTCAATTTTATTCTTGCTTTGTTAGTGGAGCTTTTTAGATCCAATGTTTACTGTTATCAATATAAAGAATTTAATGACAAACTTAAAAACATGCCAAAATCTGTGAAAAGGCCCCTTTAAAATGTAAACATTAAGGATGCACACACACAAATTGAGGACTTTGCATTTTTAACCAGTACAATAACTTAATTCCTGTGATAATATGTATCTTTTGGCACGTGTTTATTTATCGAATAAACGTTTGTTTTGTTTACTTGTCCGAATTTAATTAATCTGTTCAACAGTGGTCTGATTTTATAGCGTGTCTGTATGTAAACACGTTAATATATGATAACGGCATTAGTGTCATTGGTATGAAAGTGATAACATTCTGTGTATGTGACTAAAATTTATAGCATCTGACTGGCAAACTAAACGTATTTGCATGTTGCTTTTACCGTAATTACCCAAGTTTTCGGACACTCAACTTTTTCGGACATCTCCGTTTTAAGCAATAATAATTAGTTTTTCGTGTCTCTAAATGTTCAGATATACGCTTTTATGACTCTATTTTTTGACAGTTTCTTCCACAATGCTTTTTTACCAGAACTCTGCCCTGTTGTGCTTTTCTGGTGACAATTTGACCATGCGTTTTACAACCGGATTAAGGTAAAAAAAATGGCTGACAAATGCACAAATTTGCATTCCTGCATTCCTGGGTTTACCACGTGACGATGATGATCAATCTACTTGTGTTACCTGTAGTTAACTGGTAGTTACCTGGTACCTGTACCCAGTAAAATGTATCACGAACATACTGAAAATATGAAAACTTGAACACCTGTATCTTTGTCTCTCAATTTTCGGACACCTGTATTTTTGGAATAATTTTTGTATCTACATTTTTGGACACGGAAAAACATCATAGGTACTTAAATATGTCTGCTGTCACATATGTTGATGTCTGAATAAATGTCGCTTAAAAGAATATGTATGCTTTAACAGTTACTTCTTCCTAAATAAATGTGGCGCTTGCAAAAATGCGTATGATAGGAAATATCATTTAGTTATACCACCTGACAGTTTTAAATAGCATGCGGTTATCGCTATTATCATTGAAAGGTTGAAAGCAATTGACTATTGGTCGCAAAATTAAATCATTAGTTTGCAAAATAATGAATGCAACTTTTTGTCCGAAGCACCTTTAGTTTTCATGAGCCAAATAGTTGATACTTGTATAATGGTTTCTTTTTTTATAATAATGTTCCATAGGAACAAAAAAGCTGTATGAGAGTGGTTCATACACTATATACTAGAACTCTAGTCTGAAAAAGAATACATTTTCAACCAAAAAGTTGCTGTATGTGTTTGGGTGCTCTTAAAGACTGTTTTATGCGTACATAAGGAGGTTAACTTAACATGGATCGCCGGGCTTCCTATCAGGCTCCTTGATGTAAGTGGGTCACATATCCATATCGCTATATACTGTGCACTTAAAGTAGATAAAGCGGTTATCTGCAACATATGCAAAACGAATTATACGGGTTTAACCACAACATCAAGTGAGTAGGAATATGAGTATTATAACTGTATATTACTTAATTGAGATATGATGTATAATTGTTGAAAACGTTTTTACTTAATATGTAGTACACCATACGCATTCAGTATAATTCGTATTTTACTTTAATAAAATTTAATAAATAATGCTGTTTTGTCTCTATTTTTCATATGATTCATATTACACGATATAGTTCATGCCTACACGATTGAAAACCTCAACGTATTACTTGAATTTATCTTCACTATGATAAATAATTTGCTGACATTGTCATCGGCAATGGAGGAGACTGTCGACCTTGTAAATTAATTGTTTTGTTTTGTTTACTACAAACTGATATAAATTATTTGTAAAGGCATTTAGTCCCGTAATTGGCGTATTTTCTTATAAATGCGCTTAATATTTTGTATCAGCATTTTTAAAATAACAATTGTGTTAGAAGAGAGATTTGAACCTCCCAAAAGGATTTTTTAAACAGATTGGGGATTTGAGAATTGTTCAGCTTTATGTCACAGACTAAACAATAAAAAAGCGGTGTACAAAGTATAGCACAATAAACCACTGACATAGACATATACTAAAATGGAAACATATTAATAAATTAGTTATCATCGTTTCAAATAGCTAACAATAAACAACGTTATGTTTCAATGTTCGATTCGGGATATTAAATAAAAATAAAAATAAAACGAATATGTTAACAAGTCCCTGTATTATTAAGTGGAAATTTGCGGCATTATAAGTAGACTCAAACAAATACTAAAATTTAATTTACAACTTTATCACACACAATTGACAATAAATCCCTTATAATAGATTGTATATATAATCATGACGAATGAGAAATCTGTTGAGAATCAGAAATTTCTCTTTAATTTGTTTACAATAAGTTATAGATATCTAATCAGCTTAACATATTGTGATATTGCGAACAAAATCTCGTTGTAATAGGATCGTTACAAAATGAAATCGATATGAGCTTTAAAATGATTGACAGGAAATTCCTATTCTGCGTTTTCGTTCAAATCTGAGGGTTTTTTTTAATGTACTTTCTATTCAATAGTGAATAAAAGAGGTAAACGTGTTTTGATTTAAATGTGTACGTATTGCAGAATGAACATATTGAAGGCCGAAACTGTAATTCTTATTGCAGAAACGAAAAAACAAACAAACAATAAACATGAGATACAATGAAAATAATATCTACACAAGATTAAATGTAAGTTCATTAACACAAGAGATTAAAACATCAACAGGACAGGAACATATGTAGTAACAAGCAAATTCTTTGAATTGATATACCCCGCAATTATGCATCTGGACACAAAAGTGTTATATTTCACACTCAAAAAAGCATTTTTTCAAGATACAAAGGGTCATTACTCCGTTATTAACAGATGGTGTACAATGCCGTTTGGCGTGCATCATCCTCTTATCAATATATATATACTCATATCAAGTTTCAATGAAATCCGCCGAAGCACTTTAAAGATATGACTCCGGATGGACGGAAAGACGGACGAAAGACAGGCGGACGGACGGACAACGCCAAAACAATATCCCTCCGCCTATGGCGGGGGATAACAACAAAAGTACATGTATGTGTTTTTCTTAATTATATACCAATCCCGATACGAACACAGCATAATTTACTGCACATATGATAGATGAATTATTGGCAAACATGTTTGTGAAGAAAACTATAGTGCCATTTATATCATTTCAGATATTCACCACGCTTAGCCAATGGAGCGAGACAAACCAGCTAAACCAGAACGCGGGGTAAGCAAACGCGTGGAGCAAGTCCTCGTGTTTTGTATGCTGGTGGTGCTAGTAGCAACTATCGGGGTGGTAGTCTGGCAGACCAGCAAACTAAACATCGGCGGGGATAACAATAGCAAACAACCATCGGAAAACAAGATACACTGGCCATTAACGGCTAGGAATCTTGAGATAGATAATGACTATACACTAAGATTACTTAATTCCCAATCCAAAGCTTTAAAACTAACGGCAGCTTTGGCTGATCTGGCAGATTTGAATGTTCCGCCCACGCCTTGCAATGGTTCAGAATGGAAAGACTATAATATATGCGTAGAGTGGAGTGGAAAAGAACGTTTGACGGTGAATACGTCGGTTTACATCGTCCCGAGAGATGGGTCTGCACTAACGTGCTACGAGGTCACCGCTAAGGCTCTGGGATGCAGTAACCAAGTTATTCAACATTGCTTCAACACCTCTATCGCCCACTGGTATGGGGGCTATGCCGACAAGTTTCAATACTGGCCCTTCGAAAATAACACCAGACGCTTGTCGGCATATGTCGTTAATGATTCGTACGTCGGTGAAATAGGCGGTGTCATTGAGCGTTACTTTGTGGCTTCCACTGGTGCCGGGATTCTCTTGGACCACGATGTACCTCTGTACTACAGTCTCAACCATCCTAAACAAGGTCTAATGTGCTTTGTTGCTAAGTACGACAAATATCCATATTTCAATATTGATTCGGAATTACCGGTATTAAAATACAAGATATGCGAAAGTGACAATTTAAAAGACGTGCATATGAAAATGGCCAACGCTTTCATTGACAAACCACAGGGAATACCAGATAAAAGCTTGTTTAAGTATCCGATCTGGTCAACATGGGCGCAATACAAGAAAGACATCAATCAGTCAACTGTAATAGAGTTTGCAAATGCAATTCTTCAACATAACTTCTCTCATGCTCAGATTGAAATAGACGATGACTGGACCCCAAAGTACGGAGATATTGACTTTAATAAAGATAAATTCCCAGACCCATCTACAATGGTGAGAGATTTGCAAGATCTCGGATTTCGGGTAACCGTTTGGGTCCACCCGTTCTTTAACGCAGATGCCAACTCATTTTACGAATCGGCAATAAACTCCATGCTGGTGCGACAGTACGATAGTCCGGCGCCTGCAATTACCCCTTGGTGGGACGGATTAATGGCCGGAATATTGGACGTGTCAAACCAATCAGCCGCCCAGTGGTACCTTGGTAAGCTTCGCAACCTGATGACCAAGTATAACATAAGCTCCTTCAAGTTTGACGCCGGTGAGACCTCGTGGATGCCGCACATTTACAGCATGGCCAACATAACAAAGAACCCTGCAGACGCATACCCTACCAAATGGGTCCAGCTTGCAGCGGAGGCCGACCCGACCTTTCACCAAGAGGTTCGAGTCGGTTACAGAACTCAGCGGTACCCTATCTTCGTTCGACTTATGGACAAAGATTCAAACTGGAGTCACAATAACGCGCTGAAGTCCGTTATACCGTGTGTTCTCACTTACGGGTTGCTGGGATACCCGTTTGTGTTGCCGGACATGATTGGCGGGAACGCTTACAACGACCATCCCGATCCGGAACTATTTGTTCGTTGGACACAACTGAACACATTTTTACCGGGTATGCAATATTCGATAGTCCCTTGGATATACAACGAAACTATCATGGATATTGTTCGTAAATTCACGGAAATGAGAGAGAAAATCAGCCCAACGCTTATCGCAAAGGCTGAAGAAGCAGTCCGTACTGGTGATCCGATTATTTTACCACTTTGGTGGATAGATTCAAGTGACGAATATGCTTTGACAATTGAAGACGAGTTTTTGTTGGGCACAGACTACCTTATAGCGCCAGTAGTAGAACAAGGGGCGAGGTCACGTGATATTTACCTGCCTAAAGGTTCATGGAGAGACAATTTAAATGATACCGGTTCAATCATTGAAGGCCCAAAGTGGTTGCGAAACTACCAGGTTGATATCGACCAACTCGCATATTTTTCGAATGCGCTTGCCAACTTTCCAGATTTCGATGGCTGAACTGTTGTGAACTTCAAAACGTTAATTCTACGTTCAACTGAACAATACGTGTTTGTGAATGCACGAAATATATACGGCGTTGTGTTGATGTACGCAGTTGTGACATATTGTCGTGATTGTATGAATGAAAAATATATGGATGAACATTATAATCAGCGGAGTTGTTTTTTTTAATTTAATGATATGATATTGTATAAATTTATAATTAAAGAATTCATTCACGTTATAATTGTACCATTGGACTTTGTACACACGTATGCATGCAGATGCATTTATAAATGAGCTATGAGTGGTAGCACGAATTTGTATCTATGCATGTATTATACAAAGGTACATACAAAGATTGCACTACTGTCTGCGGTTGAACACAATTAAAGACGCTTCTTTCTTCAATGGTCCTTTTCACGTTTTTGGCAAAACTGACAAAATTAAAAAAAGTTGTTTCAGATTCGCAAATTTTCATTTTAGTCATTATATTTTGAGGCAACAGTAATACTGAACATTTACCATGCTCTAAAATAGCCATAATATGCATCTTTTTACGATTAAAAAACCTGAAAATTATAAAGCGCTGTAACGCGAAACGATTGAATTATTTGGAAAGTTCTGTTATTGTCGTTATATTTTGTAGAACTACGAGGATTGCTTATATAAATTATAACATGACCTACGCTCCAGGAGTGAAATAACTTAATGCTCAATTTTGTTTATTACACGGGTGTTATTACACTAGTTATAAAACTGTGAAAAGACGTCATTTTTTGACGAAATGACGTCATTATTCCAGCGAATTTCTTCAGTTAAACTCTTTTACAATGTGAATAAACGGTGAAAAGAGCATAAAATAAAAAGAAAATATGTTGGTCATGTTATAAATAGAATCTTAGATTCGTGGTCATTTTGTATAGAATTTATTAAACAAGTCATCTTAATAAAGATAAAAACGAGGCTTGCCGAGAAAACGACCACTCATGCAAGATCCTATATGTATAACATACAAGTCTCATTGTGTCAATGTGTGTGTGCACGGATGGCCGACTGGTCTAAATGGGAGACCTTTTACTCCAGGACTCCAGGGTTCAGTGGATCGAGCTCTGTTGAGGGTTACACTTTTTTCTTTAAAAAATAATTCTTGATTTTTTACTGAAGATTTTATGATCGTATGTTTAAATGTATCAATATAAAGCATTTAATTACAAAATTCAATACATGACACATCTGTGAAAGCTTTTAAATTTAAAATGAAAATTACATCCCAAAACTCATAAAAAATATTTTGACCACAAACACTTATTTTCGTTCTTTCAATACTTCATATGGAAAAAACAGAAGTTTCTCCACATAAAATTTAGGGTCCAATCACACAATTTAAGTGGCCGTATGCATCCCTGCATCGCGAAGTCTACAACCTTTTGAAAAGTGGACTTGTTCTTCAATGATCATAATTATGTGATTCCAGCTGGTAGAGCCCTGGGCTACAAATATAAGGATCGCGGCTTTGATACCGGCACGGCCACAGAACTTGCGTGGGTAATGGTAATTAAATCCTTTCTACTGTCTTTATCCCCTATATATCAATTTCAGGCAGTGCAGTTATTAGTTACTGGCAGCCCCGAATTACCAATTAGGCAGAGTAGGGAACTGCCTAGAGTCCCCGAGCATTTTGGGGGCCCCATGAGAGCTCGGCGAAATAGTTTTTTTACTTACTTACTAGCTAAGTCCAATTTAATGTCCTAACTGTGTCAAATATTTTATTTCAATGTTGTGTTCCGCTAAAAGGCTATGAATCGTTTTCGTTTTACAAAGTGAAATCGTTTATTATTAGCAAAACCGTATTGTTTGAGTGGTAGCTCCATTTTCAAGATGTTCATTAGGGGGCTCAGACTGGAGTAAAATGCAAAACGTTGCTAGTTTACTTTGGGTCAATCCTCTTATGAATGCCCCTTCCCCCCCCCCCCTAGGAAAAACAGCTAATATATAATGTGTTGTTTGGTGGTTAAATAAATCAATTGCTGCTTATAAATTTGTAAAGATACACTTTTTCTTAAGAATAGAGGCTGGTAGTCTAATTTTAAAGAGTGAAGTAGACTGGGCGCTGGTGTTCTAGTAGGCACAAGGTCAACTAGGGGCCTAGTTCCTGGGTCCCAAAAGTTTCATGGCCTAGGGGCCTCCAAGGTGCATGGTAACACGGCACTGGTTACTGGAATAAGTGTGTACCCGCTACAGCTAAACCTGCTATTACCAAACTGAGAATTGGTTTAAGTGAACGTCTCAAAATGACGTCTGAAATACTGTTGAAAACAGTAAAAATCAAACTTAAAACAAGCAAATTCGTTGTATTGATATCCCCCGCCAAATGAGTGTTGTTTATGGATAAGTGCAAATTCCTTGATGTACGGTTCAATCATAAAACATTTTTAAGTGTAGGGAAAATAGTTTAATGATTGCAATTCTCCTAATGAATATATATATATATATATATATATATATATATATATATATATATATATATATATATATATATATATATATATATACACCCATGAAGTTTCTTCTAGCCTACATTTTGTTTATCTGAAATATAGCCTTGAAAAGTTGCATCATAAACAGTTTTATAACAGACATTCAGATAGACGTACAGACAGACAGGTGGAAAACACCAATTTTATATCACTCCGCCTTTGGTGGAGGATAACTTACTAATTTCGGTTCAATAAATATTACAAGGGATGTAAATTAACATTTTGCATAATTTATATGGACTTAAATTACAACAGACTATTTACATCCAATTTAACAGTATCACGAGGTGAATCTTGCATATATCAAGACACTAAATTGAGACAGTCATTAAGTTTGGTAAGCCATCGTGTTAAACAAAACTCCTCACACTAATCACCTCCCCTATCATGTAACTGTAGCAAGGGCTGCAACCGGTATAATCCTTCCGGACAGAACATAACAGCGAACGAGCGAATTGTTAAATACATATTTAATTAAATAAAAATGCAATATAATACTTTTCAATAATTAAATTGTTATAAATAATTTCTTGAATCAATACTATTTTTAGTTTTTAAATGAATTCCAGTGCAATTAAATTTTCTGTATCATGTACAAGATTCTAATATTTATATATCACTACAAGCATTCAATAGTAAATAAGCAATCCAAAGAAATATATTATAGAAAGAACACCTTCATCGATCTTCACCGCACCAGCTTTGTAATGAGAAAAAAATATGTGATCAATTTCTGTGTGATTAATGCTTTAGAAAAAGTTAATTGTTTCCTTTGATTGAAATGACAACGTAATGTAAGAAAACACGTGCAATCAATTTCTTTTTGAAATCCTTAGTGTACACACATTCCAACTAAAACTAAAGTGATGGCAATTAGGGAAGTAACCATATTGAACGCTATAATACATCGTGCGTCGTAGTCACTGTCAGAACAGCATGTACAAGTATGGAGATTGCATAAGTGTACTATAGAAACGTGGAAATTTAAAGCCACATGTATCTATAGTATGTTGGTTGATTAGTGTTAGTATGTTTTTCATAATGCATTCATATAGCACATTATTGAATGTTCATAATTTTGTCTTGCACACTTGAGCATTGTACAAATGTTTTTATGGTTAAAATCAGGAAATAAAATAAATCGGATTGCGTGATGCCCAAAAAGATGTGTGAAGGCTTTATCATGGCTAATAATAATATGAGGTAATAAACACTGAAGAAAACCTTAGTTGATAATAAATTATTCTATGGAGCCCAATCTTACATTGGGCAACTCCATTAATGACCATTTGAGATTCACTTCAGATTCATAACAATAGAAAAACCAACAGTACATCTTGGATGCTATGAAACAGATCTGCTGGTATAAGCCCATACCAACATAACACACTTCTAAGTGCAAGATGTTTTTTCATAATCCCCACGCTTTTTGTGGTTAGTTCGCCGTCCGTCTGTCCGTCCGTCCTGGCGACAATCTCCTCCTACACTATAAGCAATATACCCTTGAAACTTACACACATGGTAGCTATGAGCATATGTGCGACCCTGCACTATTTGGAATTTTGATCTGACCCTTGGGTCAAAAGTTATGGGGGTTGGGGTGGGGCCGGGTCTGAGATTTTCACTCATTTTTTTTTATTTTATGTACTTTTAACATTGGCCATAACTTTTGCAATATTGAAGATAGCAACTTGATATTTGACAAGCATGTGTATCTCATGGAGCTGCACATTTTGAGTGGTAAAGGTCAAGGTCATCCTTTAAGGTCAAAGGTAACAAAACACAAATCCAAGGGAAGTAATAAGCTTTAAAGGGTGGTAATTAATAAACCTGCCAAATTTTTTTTTTAATAAATCAAAGCGAAGCAGTAGGGGGCATTGTGTTTCTGACAAACACATCTCTTGTTTTATGTTATTTTACATTAACTGCTTCATTTCTACACCGATTTACTTCCAATTGATACTGAACATCTCTTATGACAATGCAGTCAATCTCATCTATGCATGGCCCCATTACTAACCCTGAGGCGCCCCTGGGTTAAACATGCGACGTGGGGATACGCGTCGGGCTGCAGCGCCATTTCTAGTTTATGGAAAACAATTATTTATATTTGAATAATTTTGCCAAAATAGCACACTTTCCAGGAATTTAATTTTTTGATAGATACATGAATCATTAATGGTCATTTATATCCCCACATACAGTTTCAATACAGACATGGAGCATAGACAAATAGCAAACATCATGCTTATTCCATTAGTCCGTCTTTGGGAAAACAGGGTTTATCAAGGTGCGTAAATAATCATTCCATATTAGCCATTTTATTTAATTAAATAAATATTTATACACTATAACACTATAATCATATTTTATGACCAGACCCATCAAAACCTTTTATGAAAGGTATCCCAGTTCCAACTCGTCGTTGATAGTCCGAATAGTCCTCCCCAAAGAAATTGAGCAGGGCTATTTCCTCCTCGTACATACTCTCGTTGAAGAACCGCCATGACACTATGGTATAACCAATAAGGCACACTGGGTTACACAGAATAATCTGAAATGTACAAGAAATTCTTATGTAAAACTTGCTGATCAAAGTGTGAAAAATGTAAAAATGCTTATTGAATAAGAAAAACCACAACAGAATCATTAGGACTTGAAATCATATTATAATAAAATTATCCTTTCAAAAGCACACATATTTATCAAATTACTAGTTCATAGGTTAATTACAACATTATTACTATTTATTGGTTCAAAATTACACTTTGTCGTTACAGTGGTGTTTTCAAACATTTAAGGGCAGGGGCCCTTTGGCTTGGGAAAAATTAGTGCGGTTATAACTAAAATTGGTAAACTAATATTCTTTTTTTTTTTGCTTACAAATATGTTAAATTGAGAATAAAGGTGTTTTCAATATTATATTTACTAATGTCAAGTAATAGATCTGGTAGATGAACTAAATGCTGAAATCTATTTAAACGTTTTTTTAAACCTTCTATTGGGAATTTCAACCTTTGTTTATGAAAATATATACTTTTTCAGATAGTGATTTGATTAAAAAACAACACTATGTTCTGATGCATGGATAGTTAAAATTATGCCTTGGAGCTGATAACTCCGTTAATTAATCACAAGATAACTTAGTACAAAAACTATAAAAGCAGGCTGATTTTATGTATGGAAAGTAAGGTTTACATGTTATTAACTGTTTTCTCTGTGCTTGTATAATATTTCTATAAGGCTCTTAGGGGTTTATTCCTTTGCATCACAACTTCCTTATAACTATCAGGGCTATAGCTGAAGATTCGACAAGGGTGGGTGTGTTTTTTTTGTCAAAAGGGATGTTATATACAAATCTTTGATAGCACATGTATTTTATTATCCCCACGCTTTTTGAAAAGCGTGGGGATATTGTGGTTATCTCCGCCGTCTGTTCATCTGTTTGTCCTGGGCACTATCTCCTCCTACTCTATTAGCACAAGAACCTTGAAACTTACACACATGGTAGCTATGAGCATATGTGCGACCCTGCACTATTTGGAATTTTAATCTGACCCCTGGGTCAAAAGTTATGGGGGTTGGGGTAGGGCCGGATCAGAGATTTTCACTCATTTTTTAAGGTTATTTTACATTAACTTCTTCATTTCTACACCGATTTACTTAAAATTGATACTGAACCTCTCTTATGACAATACGGTCAATCTTAACTATGCATGGCCCCATTACCAACCCTGGGGCGCCCCACCCACATAGATCACACCCACCAAAAAATGCCTTTAACTGTTATTTCTTCATTTCTACACTGATTTACTTCTAACTGATACTGAACTTCTCCAATGACAATAGGTCGATCTCAACTATGCATGGCCCAATTACCAACCCTCACTGGGGCGCCCCGCCCACATAGGCCACACCAACCCAAACTTGCCTTTTACTATAACTTCTTCATTTCTACACCGATTCACTTCTAATTGATACTGAACTTCTCTATGACAATACGGTCAATCTCAATTATGCAGGGCCCCATTACCAACCCTAGGGGGGCTCTTGGTCAAGCATACGGTGTGGGGATACGCGTCTGCCTCTGCCGCGCCATTTCTAGTTTAAAACTAGTTTCTGTAATAAACAAGAAACCGTCGGAGACGGGTGATGCTCCCCAAAGTTTTTTTGTCACAATATTGCACTATATATTCAGATAAAAGGAAACGTCTTGAGGGCACAGTAGTTGGGGGATGGGGGCAAGAACTTTTTTATAGAAATTTTCAAAGGTCCATAACTCTGTGAAAAATCATCCGACCAGAACCCGCTGATAATATGCACATCTCCTCTTGGTAGTGAAGCTTCCCAAAAAGCTTCATTGAATTCCGGTCATTAGTTGCTTAGAAATAGCCCGGACAAGAATTGCACTATATGTACAGTTAATAGAAAATTTCAAAGGGCCATTACTCTGTGAAAAATCATCCGACCAGAGCCCGCTGATAATATGCACATCTCCTCTTAGTAGTAAAGCTTTCCATAAAGTTTCATTGAATTCCGGTCATTAGTTGCTGAGAAATAGCCCGGACAAGAATTGCACTGTATGTACAGTTAATGGAAAATTACCAAGGGCCATAACTCTGTGAAAAATCATCCGACCAGAGCCCGCTGATAATATGCTCATCTCCTCTTGGTAGTGAAGCTTCCCATAAAGTTTCATTGAATTCCGGTCACTTGTTGCTGAGAAATAGCCCGGACAAAAATTGTGCACGGATGGACACACGGACGGACACAGGGACGGACAGACGGCGGGGATAACCACAATATTCCAACGCTTTTCAAAAAGCGTGGGGATAATTACACATAATTTTGATTGTTTGGTAAGTCCCTATTTATAGAAGTAATTTCACCATATAAATCATGAAGTTACACATTTATTCCCTTTCTAATAAGCTGATTTCCGATTCGAATATGTTTACGCGTTGGGCAAGTTAACGCTTACGTTTCAAAATGTACGTCTTTCGCACAACGTGCAGCGGCTGACTTTAACTGCCAACGAAGTCACCAGCGAGCTGAACGTCTTTAAAAATTGATATGCTGACACAAATTTTCCACGTAGTTAACGCCTAAAGCAACACCGCCTCTTTGTTTAATTTTTTTTTTCATTTCTGCAATTTTTCTGATTGTCAATGACTGATCGTCTACATAATGAAGACATTTATTTTAAGATATACATCGCCGTGGGATTAATACGTTAGTGATTGTCGAGTCTTCGGAATACTCCTCAGTCGTGAGTTCGATTCCCGCTTGTATTTTTTAATCTCTACAGATTATTTTTAATTGGTATATGTTGTATCGGGTTAACGGATATACTTACAGAAAGTTAATTGCTATCGAAACTATTATTAAAGGTAAATACAAATACAATTATTCGTCGAAAATTCACATAAAGACGAGATATTATGGTAAATATAATTCAACGCCCAATCTATTTAATTGTAATCAAAGTGCAGACGTGATGTGTACAATCCATCAAATTGAAGAAACAAACACGAAAACAATCGATTAAAGCCATTATAACTTAAGAATAGCAAAGATGAATCTGAATATATGTACTCTTGAAGAAGTGGAACACGATAATTCTAGTTAAAAACTGTCTATGTGCGCTCGAAATGATTATAGATAACTGCTCTCAATTCAATAATAATATCGACACAAATGACGATAAATATTGAAATACATATTTGCCTGTACTCAGGAGATCTAAAGTCGCATACTTAATCGTACATTTGATGCACTGACGACTGAAAGTTCACCGTCTCATCGATTCAGATTAACATGTATGGTCCATGGTCCCCTTAACATACGCACGTTTAGAAACACAAGAATGCGAGTAATATTATCTGTAGAAGTGTATAGATAACACTGTGTATGGTGTACACAGGTGGTAACCACGTTTAAACAGGTCTTACCTGTGCACCGTTTTGCCCAATAGGAATTATCGAATTGTACAAAGTTCCGATATAAACATCGTCCACCGGTATAACAGACCCTGTTAGAAGTGCGATCAGTGGCTAATTATGTAAAATATAAATTTGATTAAAGCCTTTCTGCACCGTTTATAATCCAATTCATGCTAAACTCGTGATAGTTCAAATGAAAAAATACGTTCATTTCACTTTAACCTATTTCGTTTGAAAGACATGCATTTCAGTACGTTAATGTTTTAATGGACAAGGGAATATGTACTAAGTTGTACAATACAAACTATCGAAGTTCACTTACTCGATTTCCCTAAGGCATCACACGCTTTCGCATAGATGTTATACGCTTAATATTGAAGAATGGTGAGTACCCTAGGGATCTCAGCTGTTAAGCGACCGCTTCACTTTGTCTACAGCAAAGGGCTACAATTTCCTTGCTTGGGGCGAGTGGGGGGGTTAGGTATATTATTCAATTATATGCAGGGGATGGAGTGCTATTTTATCAGGCCATTACTATTTTTATTGACTACACGATAAAAACAGTTGTCATATTTAGTATGTTTATATAATATTCAATGGCTGATTATGCATACGCGTTAAGCATGTTGTTGTCGTTCGTTTTAACAATTAAAACACATTTTTATTAAGTGTGTAGTTACTTTTGAGATTTTTTTTAATTGTATTTTTGTTAACAAATATTACATAAACTGACAAATTTGTTTTGCTGTTGTTCTTGTCTTTTCGCTATGTTAAAATGTATGTATTTCAGCTATATCACGGTGGTCTGTAAACCTAATAACCTAAGATCAGTTGATTTACCTTAATATACATATGTATTGACAACTGCCCAAATTCAATCAGATGTAGGGGTAAAAGGGGTAAAAGGCCTTGGTTATCTACCATATTTGTATGCAAACACAGTTACACTCACGTATCAGCCAGTCCGTAAGTGCACGCAGATAAAAGTAGGTGACCTTAATTCTAAATATCGCTGAGTAGATTCAATTTTATTGTAAAAATGTGTGTTTGTTAAACGCAACAAGGATTTCTATATATATTGCGTGTAAGTAGCATTAGTTACATTTTGCCGGTGTTTGTTAAGTTCTTCATTTTTTACAAAAAGACTTTAACTTCTCAACGCATGGATACTCAGTCAATGTCCTGTTGTACTATGTCTTTTCTCATCACATGGGAAATTGATCCTTGTGTTGTAGTAGCTGAAGTGGGTACACAGTTCTTCGACAATGTACTCATATAAGAGATATAGACATGTAGCATTATAAGACTGTTAGTTATGATAATTTACAGCACTATTCACATTTCTTCTATTGAAAGAATGGTGAACAGATTACATTCGTATTACCGAGTTAATGAACTATCAATCAAGCACAACAAACAGACACGTCGGAAAAGTGTCTGGTCAATGTTGTCCTTGTTACTTTATATAGTGTGTCGCGAATATTTAATGGACAAAATAGTTATATGTTTTGGAGACCAAACGCAGCAAGTTGAGGTTTAACCATTCATTTTTAATTATATATGTATGCACCACCATAAACCGTGTTTTGAGCTGGAAATGATAAAACATCACCACCATCACGTATGAGCAAGGTACACCAATATATGACTGATCTTTGCAATGTACAGTGCGTTCAAAATACAAGTGTGTACTAATGTCATCTGAATAAGTGTAAATCGTCGGATATTTTGATCTTCATACAATCATCGAAATATTGAAACCATCCAGCTGTCCAAAGTATATACATATAAGTACAATATCCCAAATATAAGTGAATGTTGTTGTTGTTTTTCTTAAAGGGGCCTTTTCACGGTTTGGTAAATTGACAAAAAAAAATAAAATCTGTTTCAGATTCAAAAATTTCGTTGTATTTATGATATTTGTGAGGAAACTTTAATACTGAACATATACCACGCTCTAAAATCTCCATTATATGCATTTTTTGATGATTTAAAAACCTGAAAATTATTAAGCGTTTCAACGCGAAACGATTGAATACTTTGGAGAGTTCTGTTGTTGTCGTTATATTTTGTGATACTATGGGGATTGCTTATATCAAGTATAAAATACATCCCTCATTAAATAAGCACGGATGGCCGAATGGTCTAAGCTATGCACTTTTACTCCAGGGGTCAGTGGTTCGAGCCCAGTTGAGGGTTACTTTTTTTGTCTTTATTTAATTTTATTCTTGGTTTTTACTAGAGCTTGAAATGACAACGTAATGTAAGAAAACACGTGCAATCAATTTCTTTTTGAAATCCTTAGTGTACACACATTCCAACTAAAACTAAAGTGATGGCAATTAGGGAAGTAACCATATTGAACGCTATAATACATCGTGCGTCGTAGTCACTGTCAGAACAGCATGTACAAGTATGGAGATTGCATAAGTGTACTATAGAAACGTGGAAATTTAAAGCCACATGTATCTATAGTATGTTGGTTGATTAGTGTTAGTATGTTTTTCATAATGCATTCATATAGCACATTATTGAATGTTCATAATTTTGTCTTGCACACTTGAGCATTGTACAAATGTTTTTATGGTTAAAATCAGGAAATAAAATAAATCGGATTGCGTGATGCCCAAAAAGATGTGTGAAGGCTTTATCATGGCTAATAATAATATGAGGTAATAAACACTGAAGAAAACCTTAGTTGATAATAAATTATTCTATGGAGCCCAATCTTACATTGGGCAACTCCATTAATGACCATTTGAGATTCACTTCAGATTCATAACAATAGAAAAACCAACAGTACATCTTGGATGCTATGAAACAGATCTGCTGGTATAAGCCCATACCAACATAACACACTTCTAAGTGCAAGATGTTTTTTCATAATCCCCACGCTTTTTGTGGTTAGTTCGCCGTCCGTCTGTCCGTCCGTCCTGGCGACAATCTCCTCCTACACTATAAGCAATATACCCTTGAAACTTACACACATGGTAGCTATGAGCATATGTGCGACCCTGCACTATTTGGAATTTTGATCTGACCCTTGGGTCAAAAGTTATGGGGGTTGGGGTGGGGCCGGGTCTGAGATTTTCACTCATTTTTTTTTATTTTATGTACTTTTAACATTGGCCATAACTTTTGCAATATTGAAGATAGCAACTTGATATTTGACAAGCATGTGTATCTCATGGAGCTGCACATTTTGAGTGGTAAAGGTCAAGGTCATCCTTTAAGGTCAAAGGTAACAAAACACAAATCCAAGGGAAGTAATAAGCTTTAAAGGGTGGTAATTAATAAACCTGCCAAATTTTTTTTTTTAATAAATCAAAGCGAAGCAGTAGGGGGCATTGTGTTTCTGACAAACACATCTCTTGTTTTATGTTATTTTACATTAACTGCTTCATTTCTACACCGATTTACTTCCAATTGATACTGAACATCTCTTATGACAATGCAGTCAATCTCATCTATGCATGGCCCCATTACTAACCCTGAGGCGCCCCTGGGTTAAACATGCGACGTGGGGATACGCGTCGGGCTGCAGCGCCATTTCTAGTTTATGGAAAACAATTATTTATATTTGAATAATTTTGCCAAAATAGCACACTTTCCAGGAATTTAATTTTTTGATAGATACATGAATCATTAATGGTCATTTATATCCCCACATACAGTTTCAATACAGACATGGAGCATAGACAAATAGCAAACATCATGCTTATTCCATTAGTCCGTCTTTGGGAAAACAGGGTTTATCAAGGTGCGTAAATAATCATTCCATATTAGCCATTTTATTTAATTAAATAAATATTTATACACTATAACACTATAATCATATTTTATGACCAGACCCATCAAAACCTTTTATGAAAGGTATCCCAGTTCCAACTCGTCGTTGATAGTCCGAATAGTCCTCCCCAAAGAAATTGAGCAGGGCTATTTCCTCCTCGTACATACTCTCGTTGAAGAACCGCCATGACACTATGGTATAACCAATAAGGCACACTGGGTTACACAGAATAATCTGAAATGTACAAGAAATTCTTATGTAAAACTTGCTGATCAAAGTGTGAAAAATGTAAAAATGCTTATTGAATAAGAAAAACCACAACAGAATCATTAGGACTTGAAATCATATTATAATAAAATTATCCTTTCAAAAGCACACATATTTATCAAATTACTAGTTCATAGGTTAATTACAACATTATTACTATTTATTGGTTCAAAATTACACTTTGTCGTTACAGTGGTGTTTTCAAACATTTAAGGGCAGGGGCCCTTTGGCTTGGGAAAAATTAGTGCGGTTATAACTAAAATTGGTAAACTAATATTCTTTTTTTTTTTGCTTACAAATATGTTAAATTGAGAATAAAGGTGTTTTCAATATTATATTTACTAATGTCAAGTAATAGATCTGGTAGATGAACTAAATGCTGAAATCTATTTAAACGTTTTTTTAAACCTTCTATTGGGAATTTCAACCTTTGTTTATGAAAATATATACTTTTTCAGATAGTGATTTGATTAAAAAACAACACTATTTTCTGATGCATGGATAGTTAAAATTATGCCTTGGAGCTGATAACTCCGTTAATTAATCACAAGATAACTTAGTACAAAAACTATAAAAGCAGGCTGATTTTATGTATGGAAAGTAAGGTTTACATGTTATTAACTGTTTTCTCTGTGCTTGTATAATATTTCTATAAGGCTCTTAGGGGTTTATTCCTTTGCATCACAACTTCCTTATAACTATCAGGGCTATAGCTGAAGATTCGACAAGGGTGTGTGTTTTTTTTTGTCAAAAGGGATGTTATATACAAATCTTTGATAGCACATGTATTTTTATTATCCCCACGCTTTTTGAAAAGCGTGGGGATATTGTGGTTATCTCCGCCGTCTGTTCATCTGTTTGTCCTGGCCACTATCTCCTCCTACTCTATTAGCACAAGAACCTTGAAACTTACACACATGGTAGCTATGAGCATATGTGCGACCCTGCACTATTTGGAATTTTAATCTGACCCCTGGGTCAAAAGTTATGGGGGTTGGGGTAGGGCCGGATCAGAGATTTTCACTCATTTTTTAAGGTTATTTTACATTAACTTCTTCATTTCTACACCGATTTACTTAAAATTGATACTGAACCTCTCTTATGACAATACGGTCAATCTTAACTATGCATGGCCCCATTACCAACCCTGGGGCGCCCCACCCACATAGATCACACCCACCAAAAAATGCCTTTAACTGTTATTTCTTCATTTCTACACTGATTTACTTCTAACTGATACTGAACTTCTCCAATGACAATAGGTCGATCTCAACTATGCATGGCCCAATTACCAACCCTCACTGGGGCGCCCCGCCCACATAGGCCACACCAACCCAAACTTGCCTTTTACTATAACTTCTTCATTTCTACACCGATTCACTTCTAATTGATACTGAACTTCTCTATGACAATACGGTCAATCTCAATTATGCAGGGCCCCATTACCAACCCTAGGGGGGCTCTTGGTCAAGCATACGGTGTGGGGATACGCGTCTGCCTCTGCCGCGCCATTTCTAGTTTAAAACTAGTTTCTGTAATAAACAAGAAACCGTCGGAGACGGGTGATGCTCCCCAAAGTTTTTTTGTCACAATATTGCACTATATATTCAGATAAAAGGAAACGTCTTGAGGGCACAGTAGTTGGGGGATGGGGGCAAGAACTTTTTTATAGAAATTTTCAAAGGTCCATAACTCTGTGAAAAATCATCCGACCAGAACCCGCTGATAATATGCACATCTCCTCTTGGTAGTGAAGCTTCCCAAAAAGCTTCATTGAATTCCGGTCATTAGTTGCTTAGAAATAGCCCGGACAAGAATTGCACTATATGTACAGTTAATAGAAAATTTCAAAGGGCCATTACTCTGTGAAAAATCATCCGACCAGAGCCCGCTGATAATATGCACATCTCCTCTTAGTAGTAAAGCTTTCCATAAAGTTTCATTGAATTCCGGTCATTAGTTGCTGAGAAATAGCCCGGACAAGAATTGCACTGTATGTACAGTTAATGGAAAATTACCAAGGGCCATAACTCTGTGAAAAATCATCCGACCAGAGCCCGCTGATAATATGCTCATCTCCTCTTGGTAGTGAAGCTTCCCATAAAGTTTCATTGAATTCCGGTCACTTGTTGCTGAGAAATAGCCCGGACAAAAATTGTGCACGGATGGACACACGGACGGACACAGGGACGGACAGACGGCGGGGATAACCACAATATTCCAACGCTTTTCAAAAAGCGTGGGGATAATTACACATAATTTTGATTGTTTGGTAAGTCCCTATTTATAGAAGTAATTTCACCATATAAATCATGAAGTTACACATTTATTCCCTTTCTAATAAGCTGATTTCCGATTCGAATATGTTTACGCGTTGGGCAAGTTAACGCTTACGTTTCAAAATGTACGTCTTTCGCACAACGTGCAGCGGCTGACTTTAACTGCCAACGAAGTCACCAGCGAGCTGAACGTCTTTAAAAATTGATATGCTGACACAAATTTTCCACGTAGTTAACGCCTAAAGCAACACCGCCTCTTTGTTTATTTTTTTTTTTCATTTCTGCAATTTTTCTGATTGTCAATGACTGATCGTCTACATAATGAAGACATTTATTTTAAGATATACATCGCCGTGGGATTAATACGTTAGTGATTGTCGAGTCTTCGGAATACTCCTCAGTCGTGAGTTCGATTCCCGCTTGTTTTTTTTAATCTCTACAGATTATTTTTAATTGGTATATGTTGTATCGGGTTAACGGATATACTTACAGAAAGTTAATTGCTATCGAAACTATTATTAAAGGTAAATACAAATACAATTATTCGTCGAAAATTCACATAAAGACGAGATATTATGGTAAATATAATTCAACGCCCAATCTATTTAATTTTAATCAAAGTGCAGACGTGATGTGTACAATCCATCAAATTGAAGAAACAAACACGAAAACAATCGATTAAAGCCATTATAACTTAAGAATAGCAAAGATGAATCTGAATGTATGTACTCTTGAAGAAGTGGAACACGATAATTCTAGTTAAAAACTGTCTATGTGCGCTCGAAATGATTATAGATAACTGCTCTCAATTCAATAATAATATCGACACAAATGACGATAAATATTGAAATACATATTTGCCTGTACTCAGGAGATCTAAAGTCGCATACTTAATCGTACATTTGATGCACTGACGACTGAAAGTTCACCGTCTCATCGATTCAGATTAACATGTATGGTCCGTGGTCCCCTTAACATACGCACGTTTAGAAACACAAGAATGCGAGTAATATTATCTGTAGAAGTGTATAGATAACACTGTGTATGGTGTACACAGGTGGTAACCACGTTTAAACAGGTCTTACCTGTGCACCGTTTTGCCCAATAGGAATTATCGAATTGTACAAAGTTCCGATATAAACATCGTCCACCGGTATAACAGACCCTGTTAGAAGTGCGATCAGTGGCTAATTATGTAAAATATAAATTTGATTAAAGCCTTTCTGCACCGTTTATAATCCAATTCATGCTAAACTCGTGATAGTTCAAATGAAAAAATACGTTCATTTCACTTTAACCTATTTCGTTTGAAAGACATGCATTTCAGTACGTTAATGTTTTAATGGACAAGGGAATATGTACTAAGTTGTACAATACAAACTATCGAAGTTCACTTACTCGATTTCCCTAAGGCATCACACGCTTTCGCATAGATGTTATACGCTTAATATTGAAGAATGGTGAGTACCCTAGGGATCTCAGCTGTTAAGCGACCGCTTCACTTTGTCTACAGCAAAGGGCTACAATTTCCTTGCTTGGGGCGAGTGGGGGGGTTAGGTATATTATTCAATTATATGCAGGGGATGGAGTGCTATTTTATCAGGCCATTACTATTTTTATTGACTACACGATAAAAACAGTTGTCATATTTAGTATGTTTATATAATATTCAATGGCTGATTATGCATACGCGTTAAGCATGTTGTTGTCGTTCGTTTTAACAATTAAAACACATTTTTATTAAGTGTGTAGTTACTTTTGAGATTTTTTTTAATTGTATTTTTGTTAACAAATATTACATAAACTGACAAATTTGTTTTGCTGTTGTTCTTGTCTTTTCGCTATTTTAAAATGTATGTATTTCAGCTATATCACGGTGGTCTGTAAACCTAATAACCTAAGATCAGTTGATTTACCTTAATATACATATGTATTGACAACTGCCCAAATTCAATCAGATGTAGGGGTAAAAGGGGTAAAAGGCCTTGGTTATCTACCATATTTGTATGCAAACACAGTTACACTCACGTATCAGCCAGTCCGTAAGTGCACGCAGATAAAAGTAGGTGACCTTAATTCTAAATATCGCTGAGTAGATTCAATTTTATTGTAAAAATGTGTGTTTGTTAAACGCAACAAGGATTTCTATATATATTGCGTGTAAGTAGCATTAGTTACATTTTGCCGGTGTTTGTTAAGTTCTTCATTTTTTACAAAAAGACTTTAACTTCTCAACGCATGGATACTCAGTCAATGTCCTGTTGTACTATGTCTTTTCTCATCACATGGGAAATTGATCCTTGTGTTGTAGTAGCTGAAGTGGGTACACAGTTCTTCGACAATGTACTCATATAAGAGATATAGACATGTAGCATTATAAGACTGTTAGTTATGATAATTTACAGCACTATTCACATTTCTTCTATTGAAAGAATGGTGAACAGATTACATTCGTATTACCGAGTTAATGAACTATCAATCAAGCACAACAAACAGACACGTCGGAAAAGTGTCTGGTCAATGTTGTCCTTGTTACTTTATATAGTGTGTCGCGAATATTTAATGGACAAAATAGTTATATGTTTTGGAGACCAAACGCAGCAAGTTGAGGTTTAACCATTCATTTTTAATTATATATGTATGCACCACCATAAACCGTGTTTTGAGCTGGAAATGATAAAACATCACCACCATCACGTATGAGCAAGGTACACCAATATATGACTGATCTTTGCAATGTACAGTGCGTTCAAAATACAAGTGTGTACTAATGTCATCTGAATAAGTGTAAATCGTCGGATATTTTGATCTTCATACAATCATCGAAATATTGAAACCATCCAGCTGTCCAAAGTATATACATATAAGTACAATATCC